>NC_084825.1:46164882-46381882 GCF_958449725.1 Rosa rugosa
ACGACTATCGTGGTTATCCGTAAATCCGAAGGAATAAAGATAGTCAGGTATATGGTGAAAGACTGGCTTTGTTTCCAATGAGTCTCCTGCACCAAAGATCAGGAGAGCCGAGAGGGAACTGGCGAGGAAGGATATCGAGGTTGTGCGCCGCCGACTTCATGAGAAGCAGCATTAGAGTTTTTTTTCAATTTGGTTTTAGTGAATTCTGATTTGTTTTCAAATTTGGTTTTAGTCAATCTTGAGTCTGGTATTGTCTCGTAATTAATGTGGTCATGTGGCCAATGTGGAACTTCTATTGGAATGCTTTATGCAAAGAGTGTCTACTCTCTACTACAGTTGTATCTAATAAAACAGGTACAAATGTAAACTGAGAAGACGTATACAGTTGCTGTGAATGTACAAAAAAATTTTATGAACGAAAAAAAGAATTCCAATCACCGCAGTTTCTACATATTAAGCTCAAAAAACCCTACTTTAAGGAACTTGATATGTAGACCTGATAATTAGAATTTAGATACAGAAAACCTTTAATCGCTGCGGTCCTAATTTTATTATGGTTATACGCTCGCGTAAAACCTCTTGAAAAAAGTTCTAAAATATTATTTTCATTAAAACCGGATGATAGCAAAACAATGCGGGAAACTCCAATATAATAGTTTGTTAACGTGTTCCCCTCTTTAACTAATGACTGTGCTAGAAAAACCCTAGGAGAGTATCTCTCAACCTAGTCTTCTACGGCACCCAAGCCTCCTTCCCTAGCCTCTAACCTCTTGCTATCGCTTCCTCCTCTCCATGGCCTCCATAGATGCCGCCACAGCAAGCTTTGCTGCTCCTCTTGCTCTCGCAGCGGGTGGTAGTGCCCCAGATCTGGGAAAGATTGGCGATGGTCCTATGTGCAGGTCCTCCCAATCTTTTCTACTTGGCAAACCTTTGATCGAGAATGACAATGATGTGCCTCTTGTCACTCTGAAGAAGAAGACGGGTAGACCACCAGAAGTAAGAACAAGAGCCAACGTCCCAATAACTGCTATTGGAGGTTCGGTTTCTAGCCCTAGAGATAAGGGCAAAGGAAAGCCTTTCCTGGTCTCTTGCCTACCACTTGAAATTGAGTCTTCTGTTACTTTCTTCTTTGTTTACTATAGTTGTACACCAATTAAGGTCTCTAGACGACTAGGTTTACTTTTCAAAGAGGGGTTAGTAGTGAGGACTTGATTTCTTGTTGTTTAGGCTCAATAAGTGAGCATATGTGTTAATAGTGAAGGTACTTGTCTTTTGCTTGGCGACTTGAGCCATCTAGATATTAGGTATGAGACAACATCTGATGTACGTGCCTTCTGGCCTTAAGTAATGAAGTTATCCATTTCTCCAAAAAAAAAAAAATGCGGGAAACTCCAACCCTGACTTTGAATTAATTATAATTTTTTAAGTTTTAATGAAACTGATACTTCTACATAAAGATAAAATGAGGGCCTTGTTACACAAGGGTTGCTAGAACATATGATGATTCATTTTTCTTGGTGCAGCAGTCACCTAAAAGCCTTTCAAGTCAAAACTTGTTACAGGATCCAATGTTGAAGGATATACTGTAGTCAGCTGCATATCAAAATTATGAAGTAGAAAATAAAATATCATTCTTTACATTTTCATTCATGAAATAAATATAATGTGCATCTTTTCAAGTTTTGAACACAAATCCTTGTACACTATACAGTTCTTGTATGCAATAATATTAGTGCTTTTAACAATATATACAGTGTCACAACAATCACTTTTCAACCGTTTGTGACATCTGAGAACAAAGTGAAAAGTGAAAGATTATGAACAAAGTTATTTATTTCCATAATCTGAGAACTGTTTAAACTGAATTCATGCCAATTTGAAATAATAGTATCAGCTTCATATATATGTTCTTAACGTCAATCAGTACACCTAACAGCAGCAGTCAAAGATCTAGACCTCCAAAATTTCAAGATAATAACTGCCACTTGAGCTTTCTGTATTTTTTCAACATCAGTTTCCAAAGTGGGGGAACTACTACTAGTTTCAACAACTATGACCTGGGCAAAGAAATTATTGGTTCTCTCTTAAATGTAACATAGGTATATATCAACATATATCCAAGGTTTGGGACATAGGTTAGTAGTTGTATCTATATTATGTCTTATCTATAAACTGGAAATAAAGCTACAATACTTTCAATTATCTCTTCACAACTTGGTTAAAGAGAGAACTGTATTTGCAGAGAAAGGAGAGTACAGCAATAAAAGTTCATGTCCAAATTCTGAACTTGCAACTATTAAATTAGCACAATGATCCAACTTACTTGTTTATGATGAACAACAATAATTGGTCCCCAAACATTTAAAGAAAAGGAAGAAACAGCATGTAATTAATGCTGAAGAACTTGCTCTACCCAAGTAATTCAATGAATGCCGTGTTGCCCTAACCAATATCACCACAATTGCAGCTAAAGCCCCTCTGCATGTTTTACCTCATATGATCATAAGGTTCAAAATGCCTAATCTAGACCACATGATCTGCCTCCTGCTTCAATCTAGACCAATTTAATAAGTTATTACCATTTAGATTTTTGTTTCCTAGCTATATGTCAATATGCAAAGGAAATTCTCTAGAATTATAGAACAAAATGACGTAGATTTGGGGCTACCACAGTGGTAAGTGGAGTCCAATTCCATATAATGGAATTTGAAAAGTGATTCTTAAACAGTTTTTAAAGACCAACTTGCAATTATGTATACTTGGTCAAAGAAGCACCCCTCAAATCATAAAAGCCAGGAACCCTAAAGCCTGGCAAGCATCAAACAGACAAAGCCAACTTGCTCCTAGGGCTACCCAATTCTGGAAAATTCTATACAGATGATGAACCATACAATAATGCTGTGATTGCTGTCAGAGTATGCACTTAATCTGGAATTCAACTTTCAAAAAACTCTGGTTGAAATGACATCCAATTTAATTCAAGTTGCAGATCAAATAACCCCACCATTCTCTCTCCGACACTATGCTTTCTAGGTAAGCATCATTGCTACTTAAACTATACAATGCAAGGAGACATACTAATGAAGAAGTTCATCCACACAAAAACTTGCAATGAAATGTTAAGAGCTCCAACCCCCGTTTCTTGATTAATACTTTCTTCTTTGCCTACACTACACCATCGTGATTGTCTTCTTCCACAAGAAATGAATCGAAGCGACAAGGAACAAAGACATCCACTAGATTTTAAAACATCATAACTAGCTAATCCGAAACCTAAAAACAGGCTAAATATTAAGAGTTGCTTCACAAGCAAAAGATATAATAAACAAAATAGCTAGTCTAACCTTGCTTGCTGTGCCTACAGAAAGAAGCTGCCGAGACATTTTGCACAAAACCAAAAAGAGTCGGTGAAGATCAAACCAAGCATCTACCCTTCTTCCTTCCTCAGTAAGCAGGCGGAGGTCTAGGCGGTGGAGGACCCCAGTACACATCAGGCGGCATCTGACCATTTGGAAGCAAAGTCGGAGGCAAAGCGTAAATGGGCACTTGTTGCTGTTGTTGCTGCTGATCACTCAAGCCCTGAGAACCCGAATTCCCTCCGTTCCCTGCCGAATTCACACCGGATTGCTGCTGCTGCTGCTGCTGTTGCTGTTGCAATTGCATCCCTTCATTGCTCTCATCCTCAAGCGGCAGTCTCTCATAAGTGGCATTAGTGAACGTCGCCGCAATGATCATCACCGGCCCGGAAGCCAACAGAGCTCCAACAACAGTCCCACCAACCACCTGCCCCTGCCCGCCGCCCAAGTACACGGTCAGGCCACTAGCCCCCGGCGGCGACGGGGCAGGCAGAAACGCACCGTTTAGGGACAGAATCTCGAACCTTCCGTGGAGCGTTATGACCCCGCTCGGCGCTGCCGGCTGACGAAGAGTGACGTTAGAAACAATGCCGCTGCCGCTTAAGACGGAGACTCCTCTGTGCCTGCGCTGTGCGAAGGTGGCAATGCTCTCGACGATGTCGCTGCCGCTGCTGATTTCCAAGACATGGCTCCGGAGAGCGTTGGGAGACTCTTTGGTGATGATTATCGGCGGTTTCGGCTTGTTTTTCGAGCCGGGGGGACGGCCTCTGGGCCGGCGGTTGCTGGAGCCAGGCTCGAGGCTGTCGGGGCCGCCGGAGCTAGGGTCTTGATTGTCAACTTCTCGATCGTTGTCACGGCTGTCCTGGTCGTCGTCCTGCTTCTGAGGTGGAGTGTTGTTTGGGTTGCTGGTGCTGCTGTTGGTGGGTGTGTTGTTGTTGTTGTTGTGCTCTTCGGCTTCAGAGTTTCTAAGATGAAGAGACGGTGGTGTCGAGGCGGTGATTGAGTCATGAGCTCCCATCGCCACATTTCCAGCCCACCATCGATTCGCCATGGAAGGACAAAAAAAAAAAGACCCAAATCTTAAAGAAGCTAGCTTGTTTGTTTCTTTTTTGGTTTGCAGACTCTTCGGGACTCCTCTGGATAAAGACAAGCACCAGAGGTAGCTAATTAAGGAAGGGCCAAAGCCACAGCTTGGATTCTTACACCAAAAAAGATGTAATCTTTACCCTCTTGCAAACTACCTCTTCTCCCTGTGGTTTGTTTTCTTGCTGTAATAGATTGACTGAGATTCCTGAAGAAGGAAAAAAACATTAATAATCCAACACAGAAAATCCAAAACCTTATCCCTCTTTTCTCACCAGACTCTCTCCAACCCATTTATCCCTTCCATCTTTGCTCACATGGGTCTCCTTTGCCTTTGCATGAAAAAACCCTATTCCCAACCCAGAAATCTAATCGCCACCACCCTCTAAACCCCTATTCCAGGTGACCCCAACGCTATTTACTACGCTGGTCTACCACTACGTGTGAGTAGGTACCGGAAAGTGCATGGCTGCTTCCTCCAGCTAGAGGAGCCCGAGATTTCGTGGTGATTTGGTAGGGGCCTTGTTCTTCGTCTTTTTTCAGTAGTAAGAGTACTTGGTCTTGACCTTTTACCCAGTCCTTATTATTGGGATGCGTAAGTTAAGAGAACACTGTACTCCCTGGCGTACGATAACAATTCGTGCATCACTGTACCACAAAAGGAAAGCGGTTTTGCAGAAACCCGGTTTTCTCCTGTCCCTGTTGTGCAAGTTCCAAGTTGAGAGAGAGAGAGAGAGAGAGAGCTCACAGTCTGCACTCTCACCCATGAAGAAATGGGGCGTTGTGGGTTGCGCTGAGAGATTACGGGTTTGCCCTTTTGGGTTAACGTGTGGGATGGTGATTTGACCATAACGGGGATACAGCTGGGTTTGGGTTTTCTTAAGAGTTGGTCTTGCTTCTTCTTATCTCTCTCTGAGAGAGAGAGAGAGAGAGAGAGAGAGAGAGAGAGAGGAGCGTGAAGCTGAAGATGAGAGGGTGTGGGGTAACGTGCGCATGGAGTAGTGGGAACACGTCACTGTCTTCGAGTCCCGACAAGCTATCGAGAATGCCAAGGTCTGCTGCAAACACAGCACCTCACCGCCAAAAACCGAGCCATACATGACCGAACAACAACAACTAGACCTAAACCAGTAAACTGTCGAAAATAAAAAAATAAAAAAACTAGAGACTTGATCTTTGTGTCTTGGGTGTACAATGTTTATCTCCATAAAAAGTTATACAGTGTTTCAGAGTTTTTATATAGATCGAACATTTGCGGTAGTAGATGGGCATGTTTGTAATTCGGTGAGCGTGAGCGTGTTTATGGTTCAGTCTTGAGATTTAAGTTTCAACTCCGCGGTCAGCAGTCATGTGCTGAAGTCTTGCGATTTATATCTGAAGACTATGGTGACAAATACGTGTTTTATGTCAATCCTTCATAGTTAAGATTGTAAGTCAAAAGCGAAAGTGTATGATAAATTTCTCTCTTTAAATTTTTTGGTTTTTTGCGGTTAAACAAACAAACAAAAAAATTGCGATAATATTAGAATTTGCGAACTGAGACTGTTAGGTTGTAAATTCACGATACAAGATCATTTAATTTGATAATCGACGATTTCAGACTTTAAAATTTCAAAATCTTTGTGCATCGTAGAGCACTAATTATGCTATCTCATTATTTTTAAGTTTGTTTTTGCTTTACCAACGCTGACAGAACTGGCGTTCAAAAGTTGATGTGGGCTTGTGAACCAACTTGGACCTGCTGCACAGGCTTCTAAGACACACTGAGTCACTGATCCATCAGGTATAGAAGTTTCAATTTTTACTCATCAGACCAAAGAAAAACGTAATCAAGTTCTAGTCATGCACGGCTGATAGTTGAAGAAAAATTCTTGCGTACATCAGACGTACCAGACACGTGGTACGTCTGACCAATCAAGCACCAAAACATTTTCTCCTTATTTCAAAACTGCCCCTGCTTTTTAAAAGTGTAATACCTAAACTACCCTCTTACTGGGTACTGATGATTGGTCAGCCGCACCCCCCCCCCCCAGTGTTGCGGCTACCCCACGCAAGAATCTCCCGATAGTTGAAAGTATCAGTTTTACCAAAGACGTTCTCAATGTTAACTAACTAACCAACTTGACCTAAATTAGTAAATTGCTAAACAAGCTTTAGTGGAGGAGCTCAGGCTTTTTGAGTGGTGTCATATGTGATTTGCTTTAGCACAGTTTCCAGATTAGCTAACCAAGCTTACTAGAGAACAACGTAGACCAAACAAAACTGCAACGCTCTTACAAAAGTTGTCTTCTTGGTGCGACCCCTGTGCAACGTGTGATGATGCCTCCACAAATCACAATTTGTATCATGCAAGTCTCCTTTGAAATTCTGAACTTACACCTTACCTACTCTCTTATTAGCCTATCGCACCATACACGTGGCATGACGGCTTTATGTCTTATAAGTGTCCATTGAAATTCTAAATTTTTCTTTACCCGCTCTCTTATTGGCCTACCCCACCATACACGTGACATGGCATTAAAATTTTAAACTTTTCCTTACCCGCTCTTTCATTGACCTACCGCACCATACAAGTGGCATGGCGGCCGTTTTGATTAGATAGAGTGATGTGTCAATTGTCAGGACCCTTAGATTAGATAGAGAGTTAAGATTTTATGAAATTGAAGTAAATTCACCCTCCTCAATTTAGAGGAGCCGGATCCTATGTTGAGTATAGCATTTGGAACTTGTAGATACGATTTTGGTAGAAATTGGTAAAGGTTTGACATCACTCTCTATCCATACAATTGTACAATGTTTCAAAATCTCAAATAAATTCGCAAAATAATATAAAGTTCGAGTTTTCTACTACGTTATTCAACATCGGTGTAGAAACGTAGCATTGTGGGTCGATCAAAAACCAAAGCCGCCAAGTCGAACGTTTAGAGATGTGGTCAGCTCTCATGGCCAACAATATGAGAAAATCCTAGATAGTCTTATAGACAGGGCACATATCAAACAATGGTCTTGTTTAGGATACTACTCGAAAATCAAGATTAAAAGTGTGACACGGCATTTGATATTAAATTCAAAAGGTGAACAACTTTTTCAACAAAATAGTCATTCAACATCCAATTCACTAGCATTGCATTAACAATCAAACCGATAAAAGGTGACCGAAATAACAAACGAGAAGCAATTCATGAAGCTGAAACCACTACCTATGACACGCATGGCAGAAATACTGTCCCGAGTAAAATGCTACTAAAAAGTAGCACGTCTTGAATAGTTCTGTACATTGTTGAACAAATCAATACAAAAATATTCACCATCTTAGGAATAAATCAAATCATTACTTCCCTTCCAGATTCTCAGTATGACAAAATTGGGGAGGGGAGAATTATACACCTAAGAAAAGCACCCTGATAGAAAACAAGACGGATAAAATAATATCTTGAGAGAAAAATATACTTATCTAGGGAATACACTACAACAAAGTTTATATGGAGAACAGTTTTTGAAGGAAGACAAAGATCAGTAAGATACCAATCCGCCATAGGTATATCAGTTCCATCCGTGCTGATTCACATTTAGCAGCTCTACCACAAAACTAAGATGTCACTGGCCAGTTTCTTCAAAACCAGATTTCAGAACAGAATGCCTCCCAAGTACAAGACCGAATCAACCTGCAACAACTATGCAACACCCTACCCACCACAGCCAGAACCTCCAGAGGGTATTGTTTCAGTTGAAGAACCCTTTTCAGCAGATACTCCTGTTTCACCCTGCTCAGTATGTGACTGCACTAGAATTTGAGCAAGCACCTCAGCTTGCAAAGATGGAGCAATTCTATTTACATGTAGCCATGTCTGCTCCCACAAGCCATCCTCACCTGAACCACTCTTTTGAACAAGCACTCCCCTTAAATTCATTACAAGCAAGGTGTTCTTAAGTAGCTCAGGTACTTCGTCCTGAAGCTTCTCACTTTTCCTCCCTCCAACTTTCACCTTCATATAGTTTTCCATTCGACTAATAACACCCAGCCATAGTTTACAGAAGGTTGTTAAATGTGATAGGTCAGGAAGTAGCTGCAAAAACACTTTGGACAAGAGCTTCATGGCCAGGATAAGAGTGCCTTCCATGTTGCGGTACTCCTTTTGGGAGTGAACCTGTGCAATTTCAAGCAAATCATCAAGCACTGTGAAAATCACAAGATCAAAGCACTGCAACCACAGACCATATGGAAGAGGGATCCCATCAACTCCTGTCAAGCAGTTCCGTAACAACGACAAAGCATGGTTCCTAACCACTTCTCTTTGGTCTAAACAAACTTTTCTCAATCCCTGAACAAGCCTCAACCACATTTCCCCAATATCCTGAGACATTTTCACAGAATCCTCCTCATTCATAGATAGCTTAGCCTCACGGGCCCATCTTGCTAAACAATCAACAGAACCTGCCATAAGATCCAGTGCACAGACAGACCGATCTGCCTGCCCAACACGAGACTCAGCAAACTGCCGTGACGCATCGACACAGAGAACATAATTTGCTGGCAACAAGTGAGTTCCACCTGACATAATGAAGAACAGTGCGTCAAAACCAGCCTCAGAAGCATCCGGGTGCCGAGCAGTGATTGAGAGTAGGGACGTAATTGTGCGCCACCCCAATTGAGATCTGATGTGAGAGGCATTTGCCTTTACAAGCCTACTGACTTCCTGTGTAATTTGCTCACAGTATGCATCGGCAACCCGAGCATCAAGCTTCAAGACAAGCTGCAGTGACCTCAAAAGATCATCAGCAAGGTTTTCCTTATAGGGAAGCAGCCGCTGACAAATCCGAAGAAGTCCAAAGACAGCCTTTTCTACCAAGGCACAAGGCATGACAGTTGACTGCACAATGTTGGATATGAACTCATACACACCCTGCCAAAGAAGCAAAATCCTATCCCTATTATTCAGGGTAATAGCAATCAGCAACTCCAAGCAAAAGACAACAGTATCTTCATCCTCAGCAGAGTTATTCCCTTTCTGAAGTCGCCCTGCAGCCCAGATCAGTGCTTGTGAAAGCTGTAAGAGGGATTCGGCCTGCAAAAACTTGCTTTCGGTAAATATGCTGTCAATGTGGCACTCTTCAACTGTCTGTACAGTGCGCTGACGAGTAGCAAGTTCTTCTTCAGAAGGCTGTGGTTTCGGCTCCTCTGTATCAAGAGATAAGAGCTGACTAAACCGACCCATGAATCCAGAGGATTTCTTAGGAGTACTAACGGAAGGCGTATGAATTTTAGATTGGGAATTTGTGATAGGTTTTCCATGATCTGTCTCAGAGGGAAACTCCGACTCATCAGCTGCATCTTGAGCCACACGAGCCGGAAGAAGACCAAGCTTGTGTAATCTTAATATACAGTCAATAATATTTCTCCATCCTGTACGAATGTAATCACCATACCGATTGGCAATTGTGAAAACTGTCACAGTTGACATTCTCGCTTTTATATCATCACCAAATTCTAGTTCAGGTTCGTCATGAAATGATGAATTTAAGAGGGTTGTGAACTTACAGAGAGACACAACCAGATCATCCAGAACATCTTCAAGATGATAGCATGCTGAAATCTTGGCAACAGCTAAAAAGCCATCGAGACATGTTTGGTAAACCTCTTCCTGTTCAGCATTATCAAATACCACAGATATAGCAGCAATTGTAGGCCCAGACACTATAGAGAACATATCCTGATCAAGGTAGGCTCTGGAATCAGATACAATAAATGGAGCATTCTTCTTGGATTTGTGCATCAAATCAATCCATCTGCTTGGAGTCATTTCAGGAAAACCAGCACCTTGTTCTGGAGTAGTGCGGATCTCATTCTTGCATATTGAGTGGTAAAGCTCTGACAGGAACTCTCGGGGAAGATCCTCGCCTCCATTGATGTGCCGATTATTTCGAATGAAATCCTCCTCTGTCATCTTCTTCTTCACCTGAACATTGTGCTGATCTGTATTGAGCATTATGATTGAATAAGATAAAAGAAGAGCAGCATCCTTGTCAGCTAGAATTAGTGGGGATTGCTCATAGTATCTCTCTGAGAATGCTTCAAGCACCCTCTGTATTTTCTGTGATTCACCAGGCAATCTAAAAGTTTCCAAAAAAAGGCGGAGTGCAGTATCCAAGTTCATATCTTGGAAATCAAAGGTACCAGCAAATTTATGAAGAACCTGAATGCAAAAGTCATCATGATTTCCCAAGAAATCCCCAATAAGATTCTTGTCTAACCCAGCCGTATACCTGAAAAAGCATGCCACACTTTGAGGATCAAGTTTCTCAGGCAAGAGATGAATTCCTTGGAGGAATTCCAGCCCTTTCTTTGGGTCATGGTTAAAATGATCGGCACCAGTTATCAACCTTCGCTTTATGTACTTCGTCTGGCGAACAAATGGAACCCAATGATTAGGATCACTGTAGTTGTCACACTTCACCATCCAGAATGGAGTATACTCCTCAAGAGTCACTGGAGTATGAGATAAACTATAAGATCCATTCTCTACCCTCTCTGTCATTGCCTGAATAACAGCAATAAGGCCATCCAAAGCAAGAATGTGAAAGGAAGACAAAGGGCTATTAACTGGGAATGCACTCTTTGACAACAGATTAGCAAGCTCTTCAAAGATATTACTGCAAGTTATGTCACAATCTAAATTAGCATACATCTCCACCATGAAATTTTTCTGCCTGCAGAAATCAACTAGAGCTTCCATGGCCACCTCCTGCTGTTGATAAGAAGCTCCATACCTACTTTGTGCAAGCCTCAGTATCACGCAGGAAAAGAAAGCCTCAAGCTGTAGTTTAAGTTCAGTGCGCAGATGGTGATACAAATTAAGAACAATGCTGCATACCATTGAAAGAATAAGTGGGCTCGTTGACAGGCCAAATTGCATTAGATTTTGAAACAATTCATCCCGAACCAAACTCAATAACTTGGGGTGATGCTGAATGGAGGACCCACCCAACTCTATAGCCGAATTAACCAGGGTCAAGGCAAAAAGAGGCACATCTTCATCAAATGCTATGGGATTAGATTTAGGACCCGATCCTATATGCTCAACAACGTTTAATAAAGAACAAAGAAACTGAAAAATTTCCACCATGCTGGGAACCCCAAAAGGCTCAGTCATGAGATTCAAGTCATTTTGCACAGCATCTTTCCTGTCAGAAGCCCCGGTTGTCCTCTCACCCATCACAGATTCTATAATGCCTGGTGAAGCATGCAAAGCAGGATTTGTGGATAATAGTTGACTGTCATACTCAGAACTAATGCTGCCATTATCCAATTGTCTACTCTCAAGTGCATGCTCATTATTGCGCCCTGAAGTCTGCACAGGAAAACATCCATATATTCGTAAGGGGGATTTTTTTCTTTTTTTTCTTTTAAGACTGCATATTTTCAAGTTAATATAACTATTTCGCATTCCGTAATCAACATATGACATCTAGGCTAAAGCACAATAATAAATGGTAATGTTGATTGTAGAAGTACCTCTTGTTTGAGGGAATTGCTTCCATTTGACAATGCATTTTCGGTGCTGCGGATATCTGGAAGGTGTGAGAAAATACATCTAACAAGCTCATGCATTGTGTGGCGAGCTATCCGTTGCAACAACTCACCTTTTGTTCCTGCTTGATGAACTATACGGAAACATGTATTCACTATAGTGCAAACCTGCTGATTACTCAACATAAAAGATGCTTTACTCTTCATGCAAGCCAGAAGAACCTGTAGTATCTTCATAAGTACCACTTCTTCTGATGCAGGGTCAGTCACCTCAAATCGGCAGCCAGTGATGGCATCAACTAACAAGTGCATAGCATCTTCAACGTTGACAGAGTTCTGATCAATCACATCCAGTGTTAAGATATTGTACACAGATGCCAGAGCAACACCAGTGATTGGTGCACCAGTTTCGTCAGATCTAATCACATCCAGAAATGGCTTGAGATACACAGCTGGACTGATGCTATTCAACTGATGCTGCCACGAAAAAATTTTCTTGCGCAAAGCCTTCAAAGACTGGATTAGAGAGTGTTCCATCTGATCATCATCCGATGCATACCGTCCCCCCCATCTTACATTCCTCCTCATAACCGCTAATACGGTACCTATTTCTGAGTTAATGATGCATGCTAAAGTAGCTTTGTCGGAATATATTCCATCAGAGTCCTTGGGTTCTCCCTCAACTGCCTTGATCCCACTTTGCACCTTTAGACGCCCCATCCTTAACAGAACCCAAGTTCTAGCTGTTCTTCCCAACTTCTACCTACAGAAGCCAAATACGCATACCTTCACAATTCACCGAGGCGCTGCAACACACCTAGCAGAAATTCAACATGCCAAATCAGCTGAATGAAATGCAACAAGTAATGGAGAAGACTCTCATTCGAAACTTCCGCAATCAATCATAAGCAGACAATTCAAAACACATAAACCATTACCACCAAACTTCTAACTCTAACAACCCTCATTGCCACTCTAGCCAATTCTAACTTCTCAAAATCTAGCACTACAATGTAAATCTCTGCACGCACTAGCAATCTCTTTCACCATAACTTCGAAAAACAATGTCAGCTACTATTATGTATTCACATAAATCTCCATCAACAATTGAAAAACAAAAACAACAATAACAGCAACAACAAAAAAATAATAAGATTCCACCGGACAGAATCGGAAATCATTCTTCGTTTTCAGTTCTAACATTGTGATTAGAAATCTCAATATCGGATTGTGAATAGAGAACTTACAGCTGAATTTGGATGCGAATTGTGCTGCGGAAACAGATTTGGCTGAGAGTATGAATTCAAATTGTGTATATGGTCTTGGCGACCTCGACGGCGATCCGAAGCCTGAAGGGTGTGAATTCCGATTCCGATTCCGATGTCTCTGGCGGCCGTGACTGAAACTTCGGGTTCGACCCGTCCACACCAGTTTGGTACCAGATCGGTTACTGTGAAACAAATACAGTGCTGCCTTCTCTTTTGGGGGGGGGGCTTGAAAATCAGAAAATGAGATCTTGTCAGGACAAAAAAAAAAATTGAATTAATCAGATCTTCTCCGTATGGTTTTCTCGTAACGTGGACCGTCTGATGTTTCTTCATTCCTGTAATAATTTAACGTACCAATCAAATGTCGTTTGAAATGTTTCTAAGAAGAAAATTGAAAAATGTCTCTGTGAAAAAAAACAAAAAACAAAAAATCAAAGAGATTGGTTTAATGGTTTTGAATTCGGTTCAATGTTACAAAATAAAAGAAAAATATTTCAATTCGATAATCTAATACGTTGAGCTTGATTTGAGTTGGCTTGTTTATGAAACAAATTTGACTTGATGGGATGAATACGAAGACAAATTTGATTGTAACAAGTTTAGGTAACGATGACCAAATATATGAACCATAAACATTCACAGACAACATATACTCTTTGAAAAGAAGAAGAAAAACTAAGTAAACCCCTAAAGAGCAAAGAGTACCAGTTCTATGAGTCGAGCAATATCAAGTGAAAACACACATCAAACTCAAATTGCCATTGTACTTTGGAAGAAAAATAATTTATTTACATTAATACCAATAAAAACAAAAAAAAAACGACAAATTGTCCATAAAAATCCAAAAATAAGAAAACCATGGTTATTTCAACTAACATGAAATTTGAAAGTCCAGTAAGAAAAGCTTTCGGACAAAACAGTATAATCTCATGCAATGATTTTGAAACTTGATGACAGTACTCCAATGAGCAGGACAATGACTACATAACTAGAATAACCAACTTTGCAAAAGTCATCACTTCATCGTACCACATCACTAGAATAACCAACAATCTGCAAACCACGATACAGCAATTTATCTATGTCAAGCATGGCATGATTTTAGTTTCCATGCCGAGTAAAACTACTACTTAAAAGTTAAAAGTAGCAATCTGGAGTTCTGTACATTGATGAACAAGGTTACAAGGCAATACAAAAATATAGACGGATTCACTGGCAACCTACTAGAAGGCAAGAAAACTGACAGAATTACAAAAGAAAACCAATACTATCCGGGGAACATAACACTGCAACAAAGTTCTCCGGAGGTAAAGATGACGAGACCTTTCGAAGAAGATGAAGACGAGTATAAAGAAGAAATAAGCAATCTTCGAGTTCTCAGGTTTTTAAACGACTAGTATATCGGTTCCCTCTCTGCTAAATCCTAATCCACATATAGCAGTTCTACAAACAAAATGTCATCTGCCAGTATCTATAGCATCATATTCAGAACAGAACACCTCCTAATAACTACTCATGATCAAGTGTGCATATTAACATGCCTTAAGAAGACCAGTTCGAGTTGCCAACTTTACAACATGCTAACCTCCAGTGCCAGAAACTTCAGAGGACACCGTTTCAGTTGGAGCTACTTTACCCGCTTCATCAGATACTAGGCCTCCCCCAGTTTCGCCTGTCTTGGTCTCTGACTGCTCCAAAGTTTGATCAGGGAAAACCTCTGATTGCAAGGATGGAGAAATGTTGTTTACATGTAACCATGTCAGCTCCCACAAGCTATCTCCTCCTAAAGCACTCCTCTGAACAAGCACTCCCTTCAAATTCATCACAACCAAGGTGTTCTTAAGTAGTTCTGGTACTTGGTCCTGAAGCTTGTCACTTTTTTTCCCTCTAACTTTCACCTTCATATATTTTTCAATTCGACTGAGAACACCCAGCCATAGTTTGCAGAAGGTTGTTAATTGTGACAGGTCAGATAGTAGCTGCAGAAAAACTTTGGACAAGAGCTTCATGGCAGAGATAAGTGTGCCTTCCATGTTCCGGTAGTCCTTTTGGGAGTGTCCTTGTGCAATTTCAAGCAAGTCATCAAGCATTGTGAAGATTACAAGATCAAAGCACTGTAACCACAGACCATGTGGAAGAGGGATCCCATCAACTTCTGTCAAGCACTTCTGCAACAATGACAAAGCATGGTTCCTAACCTCTTCTCTTTGGTCCAAACAAACTTTTCTCAACCCCTGAACAAGCCGCAACCACATTTCCCCAATATCCTGAGACATTTTCACAGCTTCATCCTCATTAGTAGCTTGCTTAGCCTCGTGGGCCCACCTTACCAAACAATCAACAGAACCTGCCATAAGATCTAATGCGGTCAGAGATCGCTCTGTCTGCCCAACACGAGACTCAGCAAACTGCCTTGATGCATCAACACATAGAATATAATTGGCTGGCAACAAGTGGGTTCCATCAGACATAATGAAGGACAGTGTGTCAAAACCAGCCTCAGAAGCTTCGGGGTGGCGGGCCGTGATGGAGATTAGGGATGTAATTGTGCGCCACCCTAACGAGGATCTGATGTGAGAGGCATTTGCTTTCACAAGGCGACTGACTTCCAGAGTAATTTGCTCACAGTATGCATCGGCAACCCGAGCATCAAGCTTTAAGACAAGCTGCAGGGACCTCAGCAGTTCATCAGCAAGGTTTTCTTTATAGGGAAGCAGCCGCTGGCAAATTCTAAGAAGTCCAAAAACAGCCTTTTCTACCAGGGCACAAGGCATCACAGTTGACTGAACAATGTTTGATATGTGCTCATACACACCCTGCCAAAGAAGCACAATCCTATCCCTATTATTTAGGGTAATAGCAATCAGCAATTCCAAACAGAAAACAGCGGTATCTTCGTCCTCCGGAGAGCTGTTCCCTTTCTGCGGTCGCCCTGCTGCCCAAATCAATGCACGTGCAAGCTGTAACAAGGATTCAGCCTGCAGAAATTTGCTCTCAGTAAATATGCCGTCAATGTGGCACTTTTGAATAGTCTGAAGGGTACGTTGATGAGCAGCAAGTTGTTGTTCAGTGGGCTGTGATCTCGGCTCCTCTGTGTCAAGAGATAAGAGCTGACTAAACCGACCCATCAATCCAGAAGATCTCCTAGGAGTACCCACAGTAGGCATGTGAACAGAAGATAGAGAATTTGTTATTGGCTTGCCAGGACCTGCGTCAGCAGAAAACTCTGACTCATCAGCTGCATCGCTAGCCACACGAGCAGGAAGAAGACCAAGCTTGTGCAATCTTAAGATGCAGTCCAGAATATTTCTCCAACCAGTGCGAATATAATCACCATACCTATTGGCAATGGTGAAAACTGTCACAGTTGACATCCTAGCTTTTGTGTCATCACCAAAGGCTAGCACAGGTTCCTCAACTGATGATGGGTTTAACAGAGTTGTGAACTTACAGAGAGACACAACCAAATCATCTAGTACATCTTCAAGATGGTGGCATGCTGAAATCTTTGCAATAGCTAAAAATCCATCAATGCATGTTTGATAAACCTCTTCATGTTCTGCATGATCAAATACCACAGAGATGGCAGCAATTGTAGGGCCAGACATTATAGCAAACATATCATGGTCTAGGTAGGCTCTGGAATCAGATACAATGAATGGAGCATTTTTCTTGGATTTGTGCATCAAATCAATCCACCGGCTTGGGGTCATCTCAGGATAACCAGCACCTTGTTCTGGAGTAGTGCGAATCTCATTCTTGCATATTGAGTGATAAAGCTCTGTCAGGAAATCTCGAGGTAGATCACTGCCTCCATTGATGTGTCTATTATTCCGAATGAAATCCTCCTCTGTCATCTTCTTCTTCACCTGAACATTGTGCTGATCTGTATTGAGCATTATGATTGAATATGATAACAGAAGAGCAGCATCCTTGTTTGCTAGAATTAGAGGTGATTGCTCGTAGTATCTCTCTGAGAATGCTTCAAGAACCCTTTGTATCTTTTGTGATTCTCCAGGCAAACGAAACGTCTCCAAGAAAAGGCGGAGTGCAGTATCCAAATTCATATCTTGGAAATCAAAGGTACCAGCAAATTTGTGAAGAACCTGAACACAAAACTCGTCATGATTTCCCAAGAAATCCCCGACAAGATTCTTGTCTAGCCCAGCTGTATACCTGAAAAAGCAGGCCACACTTTGAGGATCAAGTTTATCAGGCAAGAGATGAGTTCCTTGGAGGAACTCCAACCCTTTCTTTGGGTCACGGTTAAAATGATCGGCTCCGATCATCAATCTTCTCTTTATGTACTTCCTCCGGCGAACAAATGGAACCCAATGATTAGGATCGCTGTAGTTGTCACACTTCACCATCCAGAATGGAGTATACTCTTCCAGATTCACTGGAGTATGCGCAGAACTTACTGATCCATTCCCTACCCTTTCTGCCATTCCTTGAATGACGGCAATAAGACCATCCAAAGCAAGAATGTGAATTGAAGACAAAGGGCAATTAACAGGGAATGCACTCTTTGACAACAGATTAGCAAGTTCTTCAAATACATTACTGCAAGTTATGTCACAGTCCAAGTTAGCGTACATCTCCACCATGAAACTTTTCTGCCTGCAGAAGTCAACAAGAGCCTCCATAGCAACCTCCTGCTGTTGATAAGAAGCTCCATACTTGCTTTGTGCAAGTCTCAATATCACACAGGAAAAGAAAGCCTCGAGCTGAAGTTTAAGTTCAGAGCGCAGATGGTGATACAAATTAAGAACAATGCTGCAAACCATTGAAAGAATAAGTGGACTAGTTGATAGGCCAAATTGCATCAGATTCCGAAACAATTCATCCTGAACCAAATTCAATAACTTGGGGTGATGCTGAATGGAGGCCCCACCCAACTCTATAGCTGAATTGATTAAAACCAAGGCGAAAAGAGGCACATCTTCGTCAAATGCTATAGTATTAGATCTGGGACCCATTCCCATATGCTCAGAAACATTTAACAAAGAACAAAGAAAGTGAAATATTTCCACCATGCAAGGGACCCCATACGGCTCAGTCATTAGTTGCAAGTCGTATTGAACAGCCTCCTTCCCGCCAGAAGCCCCAATTGTATTTTCATCGATCCCAGATGCTACCAGACCAGAGGAACCATTCGAGGCGGGATATGTGGATAATTGTTGAAGATCATACTCAGAATTTATGTTTCCGTTCTCTAATTGTCTACTCCCAAAAGCATACTCATTATTAACTCCTGCAATCTGCACAGGAAAGACAGCCACATATTTGTTAAGAAAGGATTAAGATCTGCAAGACTAAATTTATTATTTCAGCCTCCATAATCAACAGGTCACTACTGGGCTAAGACTTATAAAACTTGTCAATGTTAATAGTAGTAGTACCTCTCGCTTGACAGTATTGTTTCCATTTACCAATGCACTTTCGGTGTTGTGAACATCTGGAAGGTGTGAGAAAATACATCTGACAAGTTCGTGCATGGTGTGGCGAGCTATTCTTTGCAATAATTCACCTTTTGTTCCAGCTTGATGAACTATCCGGAAACATGTGTTCACTATAGTGCAAACATGTTGATTACTCAACATAACAGATGCTTTACTCCTCATGCAAGCCAGAAGAACCTGTAGTATCTTCATCAGTACCACTTCTTCTGATGCAGGATCAGTCACCTCAAATCGACAGCTAGTGATGGCATCAACTAAAAGGTGCATGGCATCGTCAACATTTACAGAATTCTGATCAATCACATCAAGTGTTAAGATATTGTAAACAGATGACAAAGCGACACCAGTGATTGGTGCACCAGTTTCATCCGATCTAATCACATCCAAAAATGGCTGGAGATACACAGCAGGATTGATGGTATGCCACTGATGCTGCCATGAAAAGATTTGTTTGCGTAGCGCCTTTAGTGACTGGATTAGAGAATGTTCAAGCTGATCGTCACCTGACATATAACGTCCTCCCCATCTCACATTCCTCCTCATAACCGCTAAAACAGAACCTATTTCTGAATTAATGATGCATGCTAAAGTAGCTTTATGAGAAATGGTTGCATCACATTCCTCAGGTTCTTCCTCAATTGCCTTGATTCCACTTTGCAGCTTCAGACGCCCCATCTTTGAACAATATCCTATTAACAGAGCCCACTGTTTTTACCAACTTCTATGTAGACAAGGCAATGAACTATAGGCAAGGCATCCCTTCACAATCTATGGAGGTAGTGACACTGACACCTATCAGCATACCAGCATATCAAATAAGCTTAATGATGTGTAACAAATAATATACAAAATAACCCAAAAAAAAAAAAAAAAAAAGATTACATAAGCCTCATTCCATACTTTCACAATTATATCATAAACAAACAATGACAATTCCCTAACAATTACCACCAAATTCCAACAACCATGGCTGCCCCGCACGTGCCACTTTAACCAATGCGACAACCATAACTATGAATCTCAGACTCCAACGTAAATTTCTTTTCATGTAAATTGGCCGTCTAGACACACTAGAAAAATCTATTTTACCTTCCGCCTTTACAAGCAATTTCTCATGGCATGTCTCATATATCTACTAACAGTTGAACAAGTAATAATTCAAATCATAAATTCTTCGTCAATTTCAATCACGCATTGTCATCTAAACCTAAGAATTTAAATCTGAACTAAAAACTTAAAGCTAAAGAAACACTTCTAAGCTCCAAAACTAAATTCGCTCATTCTATTTCATGAATGTGGAACTGATTTTGATTTAGACGCCAAATGTGCTCCGATATCATATATTTCCAAGACTACAAACTCAAATTCCAAAGTTTCATTTAGCCACTTACCCGGTACTCCTCCGCTCCTGATTTCAATTTCGCCGGAGATCGAATCCCGAAGCTCCTCAAATCCGATTCCTCGCTCGCTCACCCTGTGCGAGCCCTAATTGCGAACTTCAGGTTCGACCTGTGCTCTGCTCTGGAACCAGATCGGGTGTGGACCATGCGATCCGTCAAAATCAGAAATAAGAAACGAAAACGATGAAATCGAAATGCGAGTTTGGAGATTAGTGAGAGAAAAGTTTACCTGGCGATTTGAAAAATGGAAGAGCGAAGTCGAATCCCTAGTGTCCGGCCTAGGATCTAGAGGAGGAGGAAAGAAATGGAGAAGAAAGTAAAACTACTTGTGGTCGACTAAGACTAGTCCGCAGTCCAACGTGTTTTCGAATAATAATTTTCTAAAAAAGTTTCATTTTTCAGTAATTTCTTTCCTAACTTATTTGAATAATCTATCTTAAGGATGTTTTTCTTTTTCTCTCTTTTAATTTTTAACATTCAATCAAATCCTAATCATCAGAATTATGGATTATGACCTCGCTATTTGGACTAATATGATGAGTTTAGTGATTGGTGTTTTACGATAACAAGTTCATATCATTTAATCCAAGTCAGAAGAATAGCTATATATATGTTCTGCTCAGATCTGTCGAGCACTTAAGAAACTTGGTACCACTCATTATAACATTAATGCTCACTTATTTCAATAAGCTTACAATAGTATGCTAAGCATTCTAACACAAAATTAAACTTTATATGAGATTTCCTTCGCCAATGCATTCAATTTTGGTGCTTCAGAAATCTCTCTAATTCAGTGTACAAAAACATCATAATAGGCAAACAGAAAACTTCAAATATTAAATATTAAGCTTCTTTTGACCCTTCGGATTATGGCAAAGAGATGCAATTGGATATGTTAAGCAGAGAGGGCTAAGAGCCTTTTGTCCCTTCTTTGACTTGATCGAATTTTTAATTTTAACTCTTAAATGGCATCCACGATTTTTCTGGATTGGTTGAGACTCAGATTCAACGGAGCAAGAACATTGTACTACCAAGTGTCTCTATCAGCTCCAAGGATTTTGCAGTCGACCTTGAGCTAAATTCAAGAAGTTTTATCTTATTTAGTGAAATCAAGCCTATTTGTTCATCATTGAAAGCCAAAACGAGGCCACCCTTAAATTTTTTTTGGAGACACCGTAGGGGTGTTAGCTCTTCCCCTTTTCACTAGCTGACAGTCTTCAACTAATACCAGTGTCAAAGCATTACTTGATCTGCTTTCCAAGTCTTTGATCACCCACAGTTTGCATGTCCTTCTTCAGCATACCAACCGATTGTAAATTGGCAAACAATGCTGTTTTATCTTGTTGCTTTCCACCGTGATATACATTTTCTCAAAAATATATCAATCTTAGAATTTATGTAGCTTTTTTTTCTTTTCTTTTTTTTACTCGTTGACATTTAATATAGTAACATGTGTTTTAAAAATAAATTACTTTTTTATGCAATTATATGAGAAATATGTTGGAAATTTATTAAAAGTAATTAATTTATAAAGAGAATGTTATCCTTTCAAAAAATAAAAAATAAAGAGAACGTTATTCGTTTCTCCTGGATGCTCTGCAAGCTTTCATTGAAAATTAACGTCCACAACTTGCCCAGAGAGCTTCCACCAGTTGGCTCCCTTTCCTGTACCAGTGCCTCTGGGGATTGAAGAGTGCTTTTTTTTATGCAATTATATGAGAAATATGTTGGAAATTTATTAAAAGTAATTAATTTAAAAAGATAATGTTATTCATTTCCCCTAGCTGCTCTGCAAGCTTTCATTGAAAACGTCCACAGCTTGCACAGAGAGCTTCCACCAGTTGGCTCCCATCAAATCCTGCACCAGTGCCTCCGGGGACTGAGGAGTGCTTCACTTTTTGCTTCTCAACTTCTCAACCTTTTCCCATTGTTGGATGCCTGAAACAGTGGAATAGATTGAGTAGAGATCAGCTGGGTTTAGATCTAGTATGGTATTGGTGAATATACTTTTGTGGATATGATAATAGTTAGTTCAGGGGATATTATAAGTAGTTTAGTTTAGTTTTGGGTATTATAAATAGTTCAGTTAAGTTCAGATTTTGGAATGGCTCTAGTTTACTTCAGTTTTGGGGTTTGGTAGTAAGCCTCCCTTCAAGAATCATTATATATTCATATGTAGTGGTCATTTTTTGCAAAGGGGACTGAAATTCACACCCTATTTTACAATCTACACTCCATGTTTCCTTTTTTCATATCTCAACCTCACATTTTTACAATTAACACTACAAAAAGACAAAACTTAAGATACTAAAACAAAAACATGGAGTGTGGATTGTAAAATAAGGAGTGTGAATTTCACTCCCCTTTACAAAAGAACTGATCATATCGGCTTTGATATATAATGAAATAAAATGTTTGTTTGATGGAATCAGAAGAAGAAAAAAAAGGGAAAGTTATTCGTTTTAGAAAAGGAAATAAGATAACATATGCTTCGGCTAATTATGAAGCAACGTACTTTATCAGAGAAAGTATGGTGAGATGTGCCTCCTCTAGAGAAAGTATGGTGAGATGTGCCTCCTCTATTTATCTTGTCGTATTATGAGAGTCATATTTTAAGTCTTTTGCAGTTAGATTTCGTTAATTTTTGTTTCTTTTTTCTCATTTCTTCTAGGCGTTTTGGTTAGATCCCATCCATTGTCATCTATCTTCTTTAATTTATAAACTAAAGTGTTAGGGAGGTTGTTACTCTGCTATTTCCCCTTTTATAGTAAAATAAATGTAATGTAATTCAACTACTGTTCTTAGCTTGTTTGATTAACATAGTTAATGAACATAAGCAATATCGTATATGCATGTATGTAAATGACATGTGTATATTCTACGAGTGTTTCTATTAAGACCTTCAAATCTGCTCACTTGACCTCACTCTATTATCAATTATTAAATGACATATATAACCTACTATAAAATGACTATTAAGGACAATAATTATACCAAAAAAATATTATATTTATTTTTGTAGACTTTCCAATTCAATAATATTATATTGTATTCTTTATTATTTTCCTTATTTTCATTTTCCAATTTCACTACATACTCATTAAAGCTTTCATATATATTTAATAAGAAATACAAATATGAGTAAGATCATGTGATAGAAAAATCTATGATATATATGTTGAACGCATATTGGTGAGGGAAAACAAAACAAAAACCTTGGTGATGTATAACATAACTTTGGAGATGTCCAATCCTTCGTATAACATAACCTTTGAAGTATAACATAACTTTTGGAGATGCTTGTTCTCCGTATAACAAAACTTTGGAGATGTCTTGTTCTTCTAAAAGAAAAATATTGCAGTGAGTCAAAAAGCAAATTGAGATGTGGATGGAAACATTATTGTGCAGCTAGCGGCTTACAAGTTCATGTAGTATATGTTGGGGTAATGCAGAAGAGTTGGAGGCAAAATTATTTGATGTGAACAGAGCCATGTTGAAGAATTGTGGGTTTGTTGTTTGCTTGTCTTGTCTTCATTAGCTAAAGTACCATTGGAGTTATGAAGCTAAGGCGATAAAGACCAATTGCAAGATGCATTGCTATTAAAATATGCATCTAGGGGGTTTCATTTAACTGGAGAAGAGGGTAGATGAACATAGCCATGATGAACCTTTTTACATGCATTCCAAACACGTGTATAACTTTGAGTTGATAATGCACCAGGCTTGGAAGATGAGGATTACAGTGTTCACTGCCTTTAGCAATGTGGTTGTTCTACTCTTGGTTTTAATTATGGAAGACAATAGCTGCAGTGAATAACTTGAATATTTGCTTTGTTTGTCTATGGCTTGCAAGAGGTGAAAAAGGTGTCTCTACTTCATAATATATAACTTGGTTATTTGAAGTAGTTTGCTAGTAACTTGGCCTCAGGAGGTGCAGTTGGTGCTTCTTCTCTTTTCTTTGTCTACTCTTTGGACTATGCCCGTACCCAATTGGCTGATGAGTCTAAGGCTACAAAGAAGGGAGGAGAAAGACAATTCAATGGTCTGATGGATGTCTACAAGAAGACATTGAAATCTGATGGTATTGTTGGTGTATACCGTGGATTCAATATATCATGTGTTGGTATCATTGTTTACCGTGGTTTGTACTTTGGACTGTATGATTCACTCAAGCCTATGGTCCTAACGGGAGGTTTGCAAGATAGTTTCTTTGCTAGCTTTGCTTTTGGATGGGTCGTCCTCAATGGTGCTTGTCTTGCTTCCTACCCAATTGACACTATTCGAAGAAGAATGATAATGACCTCCGGTAAAGCTGTCAAGCACAAGAGTTCTTTTGGTGTTTGACATGTAAATGGAAGCTAATTTGTCAATGGATGTGGATGCTCCAGTTTACTCATACAATTGATAATTGTCAGCAAGGCTGCTTGCAATGACCTGCTTTGCTACAGATCTTACTTCCCAACTTGGTGTAATTGTCATCTAATCCATTACTATTGCTGTTGTGCATACTATTGCTATACCAGATCACAGGGAGTCGACTTACATTCTAATTGAAGCTTGGGATACCATTGCTGGTATGACTAATTAGCTGCTATTGAATATGTTGAGCCAGTAACAAAGCTAGCAGAATTGACACTTTATATTAACGTCAGGTTATGCAAACATTGAAGAAGAACCAGTTCTGGTATATCATGGGTTCCAACCATTATGCTTGGTACCCAAGCATATGGTTGAGGGGGGGGGGGGGTGTTAGAAATATGAAAATGGTAGTATTGTAATTTGTAATTGTTGCCTATAAATAGGCTGTTTTTTTCTCTGTAGAATTCAAGTCAGTAACAATGTAGTCTTAAATTCCTCTCCACTTTCTTCTTCGTTTTTCTTCTTCTTGTTTCTTTGTGTTTCAATTTCAATAAACCATGAATGTTATCAATTATGTCGCTGTTAACGTTAGTGATCCGTGGGATCTCTAGTTAGCTTTAGAGAGAGAGAGAGACACAAGAAGTATAGTGGTTCATTTCTCGCCTTAGTGGGAAACTACGTCCACTTGAATGTTTAACTAGTGTGTTCGGGCCTTGCGGCCCAAAGGGATTACATGAGATGTAATGGGATTGTTTGTAATGGAATGTCTTTCTAAATGGGAGGAGAGTTCCTTTTATAGGTGAAGGAAGCCATCTCCTTTACATGATTTTCGATGTGGGACAAGCAAAGATAACTATTCTAGTGTAGAAAGCCTAGTTTGTGAGGGCAACTTGGCAAGGCCGGAAAGGTGGCTTCCCGGCGGCGGATTTGCGACTTCCGGATACCGTAGCGTAGCTTGAACATAGGGCTACAAGATGCAAGTAGCGTTTGGGCCTCACCATGGCTTGTGGGTGTCCCAAAGAGGGTGTTACTTATGCTTGGTGATGTAGCAAATAGCCTTGCTAGTGTAGGTATGAACAAGTCCCCGAAGTCCCCGAAGTCCCCGAGTAAGAGTAGCTTTTTGGTTGGGGAGTTCAAATCATGAAGTTATCAAGTATAAGTAACATCCGAGAGGCGCACGACCCCTACAAGTCCCCGAGCTCCACAAGCAAGAAGGGACTCGCTATCCTGCATTACAAAAGACAAAAAAAAAAAAAATTCGTATATGTAGTTACATCGGCGGTGCACTAATGTATGAAGTGCATGAGATAATGGGGCGTCGCCCTGCCGCATGGCGGTAGGTCGTAGACTATAGACTCGTGGAGCCCGGAGGCTAGAGCATATGTAAGAAAATGTGAAAAAGTGTGGTGCCCGGAGGCTAGACCACATGTATGAAGCATTGTGAACCGAGAGCGTAACTAAAGCATGTTGGATAAGCGGAGCGAGTTAGGTGTTCGAGCGAGTTGGGTGTAGGCGCTGTACGAGCGTGCGGGGCGTAGCCCAAGCGAGTCGCGGCCATGCTTTGATACCCAAGCAAGTCGTAACCGTTTCGCAAGCGTTTATCCGAGCATGTTTAATTGAGCTATAAGTGTCACAAGGTTCTAGATGAATGTCACACGAAAGTGAATCTAAGCATGTATGTGTGTAGCATGTACTTGTAGGAAAGTTGCTAATAACATGCTTAAGGGTTATAGAGACATGTAGTCATGACATCAGCGGTAGCTCAAATTGCAAGAGCGTAAAGATAAGAGGAAGGCACTTATCTGGCGGATGCGGTGTTTCGATGTTGAAGTTGTGCGAAACTTCGAAGTTGGGCGGAGGCTGCAGTGGGCGGAGAGCGCAACAGTGAGCTAGCGGAGTCGTGCCGGCAGCCAGCACTGGCGGAGGACCTGGTGCTCAGCGGTGTGTCTGGCGGAGCTGAGTGGAGAAAACCAGTGGAGGATGCTGGCGGGGGTCCCCTGGCGGATGCCTCTCCGGCGGAGGACCTGGAGCTGCAGCCTGGCGGAGAAGTAGGCCAGCGGAACCTGAAGCTAGTTGAAGCTGCAGCCGGCGGAGCGGAGCGGAGTTCGATGGAGACGCA
This sequence comes from Rosa rugosa, assembly GCF_958449725.1. Classification (NCBI taxonomy): domain Eukaryota; kingdom Viridiplantae; phylum Streptophyta; class Magnoliopsida; order Rosales; family Rosaceae; genus Rosa; species Rosa rugosa. Next base: position 46,191,458 of record NC_084825.1, read on the forward strand.
AGAGTCCAGCGGAGACTCGTACCGGCTAGCGGAGGTGAGTTGCTCTTATTGTTCAGCGGAACTTGCCGGCGGGGCGGAGCTTGCTTTGCCGTCGATGGCAGCTAGCGTTTCCGCTGATGGAAGCTAGCAGAAGACATGGCCGGAGCTGGGCTGGCGGGGATTGGCTGCTGGGCTCAGCGGAGGTCGAAGTTCGGCGGAAGAAGCTCGTCCAGCTGAGGAGAACTCGTCCAGCTGAGAAGTCCGGCGGAGGGAGAAGTCCGGCGGAGGGAGAAGGCCGGTGGAACTCGGAGCTCAGCGGAGGCCTGCAGTGGGCGGTGCTGGTGCTAGCGGTAGCGTTCCAGAAGAGGCTAGTGGCGTTTGTGATCCCTCTGACGGAAGACTCGCTGGCGGAAGGATTGGCTGGCGGAATCTTTGTCTGGCGGAGCGGAGCCTTATGCTCACTTGGAGCTCGGCGGAGACAGCGGTGATTGGGCACTTGAGCTCAGCGGAAGATCGATGTTCGGCGGAGATTCGGAACTCAGCGGAGCGGAGCTCGGCGGAGAAAGCTTTGCCGGTGAAGTTTGCCGCCGAAGTTTTTGCCTCTGGGATTTGCTAGCGGGAGATGGCCAGTGAACTGTTGCAGATGGTGCACCAAAGACTGGCGGAGGATCTCAGCGGCGCTGAAGCTGGCGGAAGAAGCTGCTCGACGGAGCTCGGAAGAGGAGCTGCGGAGCGGCGGTGATGTTGATCAGAGCTGTGCAGCGGAGCAGATCGTCATCCTCATACCCTGTTGGTCGTTGACTCTTGAGTTAGGCGTTGACCCAGCATGGTCAGCGCTGACCAAAAGTTGATCAAGCCATGATGGGCGTTGACCGACTCCGCCGGGCGCTGACCAGCCATGGTCGGCGTTGACTTGGCCGATGGCACAAGTTGCCGCTAATGTTAGTGATCCGTGGGATCTCTAGTTAGCTTTAGAGAGAGAGAGAGAGAGAGACACAAGAAGTATAGTGGTTCATTTCCCGCCTTAGCGGGAAACTACGTCCACTTGAATGTTTAACTAGTGTGTTCGGGCCTTACGGCCCAAAGGGATTACATGAGATGTAATGGGATTGTTTGTAATGGAATGTCTTTCTAAGTGGGAGGAGAGTTCCTTTTATAGGTGAAGGAAGCCATCTCATTTACATGGTTTTCGATGTGGGACAAGCAAAGATAACTATTCTAGTGTAGAAAGCCTAGTTTGTGAGGGCAACTTGGCAAGGCCGGAAAGGTGGCTTCCCGGCGGCGGATTTGCGACTTCCGGATACCGTAGCATAGTTTGAACATAGGGCTACAAGATGCAAGTAGCGGTTGGGCCTCACCATGGCTTGTGGGTGTCCCAAAGAGGGTGTTACTTATGCTTGGTGATGTAGCAAATAGCCTTGCTAGTGTAGGTATGAACAGTCGCACATGGTATGTGATAGAAATCAACTTCAACTTAATTCTGTCGCACATTTTATGTGAAAGAAAATAGAGTAAGGAAATTTATGGATACTGTATGCATAAACTATGCATGATCAACCATAGATCTCCAAGGTGTATGCATAATCTACTAGAATTGGCAGATATAACACAGCTCGCCATATATCTGTCATAACAAATAGTGTGCATAGAACAAGATAGAGGAGTGCAGGCTGACCATTGCCCTTTATAAGGAATAAGATAAAGTAATATGAGGTTCACATATAAAACTAATTGACAATAGATGGAGTGGTCCAACCTTATAAACCCATAAGTAAGATCCCAACTTTTCCATATGAGATCTATACTCTCAACTTGTCCCCGCACGTGTGGCAATATTTCAATTCATACACGTGGACAATTAATATTAGATGACGTGCAAACCTTGTGACCACTAGGCATACACATGTGGGATAACCTGGCTCTGATACCATGCAAGCTGAGATATATATGAATTAGAGATGAAGGAACAAGAAGATGAGATAAAGGGAGAGAGCGAGAGAAAACGTAAAAATTGAATGGCTACATTGTATTCTCTATATGTAGTGAACAACCTATTTAGTCATAGAAAGTTACACTAATATCCTTTCATATTCCTAACAAACCAGTCGGTTCAACTTAAGGAGATCATCACATCAATATTGATCTGCTTTGTATATACAACATAATAATATGACACGCATGAACCATATAATCTGACACATGCATAATAAAATTACACTAATACCCTTTCATACTACATAATTCAACTTAAGGAGATATTCGCATCAATATCGATCTGCTTTTGTATATACAATATAATCGGACACGCAGGAACGAGATTTTTTTAGCTAGGGTAGGTGTAGGCGTGTAGCTCCCCATACATATTATTCACTTAATGAGGTTGATTAGTCCCATAGTGTAAACCCGGGTCGGGTCCAACTGCCGACTTTCCGACAGATTATGCTCCACCAAATGTGAAAGTAACAGGCAGTAATTGGTTTAGTACAAAAGTGAAAGAATGCGTACTGACTACTACTCACAAGACCTTGCTTTTATATTAATATATATGCCTTCCAGAGCATATGTCCTCTTTAACAAATAACCAGGATGTTTTTTTTTTTTTTTTTTTTTCTGAAACAATATAACCGGGAATCTTAAGCACACTAATTATTTAAGTTCCTCAATCTCTGAAGATCTCAACAAACGTATCTCTGTCCTTTAGCTCCTTATAGTTGCTCTTACCCTAATACATATATATACAGTCTTTGTTCAATGTTTCCTTTCCCTCATGATCATCAAAGCAAAGATTTTGAATTACAAATGTATTCGACTCCCCACCAGAAAGATTTTATGCAACAGGATCTGATCATGATGCAGGGTAGTCATGAGGTTTTGCCATCTGATCTTCAGGGACGTAGTCTATCCAATATTAATATTAGTAAAGCAAATATTAATAATATGGCTACTGATCCTGACGAAAGGAAGATCATGCGTAGGGACAATGAGCGCCAAAGAAGACAAGTTATGGCGATTCGCACTGCATCACTTCGATCCCTCCTCCCTCTTGAATTAATTAAGGTAATTGTTTAGTTAATTTAGTAATTAGTTTGCACAGATTGCGATCCATTTCTTTTTGGGGTGGTTGAGTTCAAACATATCTAGGTTAATTTTAGATAGTAAATCATTCACAATGATTCTAGCTAGGGTTTTATTTTTTGATGGGGGTACACAGGGAAAACGTTCAATCTCCGAGCACATAAATGAAGCAGTGAATTATATAAAGCAGCTGAAGGAGAAGATACAGGAGCTGAATGCCAAGAAGGAAGAGCTTAGAAGGGTGTATAAACATTACAGTAGTTCTGCACATGATTTCAGTCCTGAAATTAATGAAAATTTGGGTACTAAGAGTACTTCCAATATCATGGTTGGCCCAACATGTTGGGGTGGAGTGGAGATTGTGGTAAGTACTAATAGTACAAATTGCAGTGAGCTAGAAGGGTTTTCTCTTTCAGGAGTACTCAAAGCATTGCTTGCAGAGGGCCTTACCGTTGTGAAGTGTGCTTCCACTGCAGCAAATAAGAGGTCGTTTCACTCTATTCAGTGTGAGGTATGGTTGTTGGTTCCTTTAAATTAAATTACTCCCTCATCTTTCTACAGCTAAAACCATGGATTCAACAAATTAGTTCATCGTATTTGTTATTCAATATTTCACAGGTCGACGATTTGGCATGTATGGATTTGTCTGAGCTACAACTGAAACTAAATTTTTTATGCAATTCTGGCTAGTCAGCATGGCATTCTATTTCGGAGATAGGTATTCCATTCACTACGTTGATTGATCAACTTTGATCAGAGCGGAGCCTATCTTTATGTTGTGCTTGCATCTGTAGCTTGGAGCTCATCCTAATATATATTGTGTTTCACCCTTTGTACTGCTTTATTTTGATCTGAGTTTTAAGAAACTTAATTACAATGGTTACGAAAATGGATAACTAAAAGCTGTTCAGAAACTAAAATGTCTATGAAGTCTTCTTGTCAAGCTAATTTTCTACTTCACAAAATTTTTATATGTGTCCTAATTATTGTAGACTCAATAGAACTAATATACATTAACCGCTACATAGAATATACATTAACAGTTAAGCACCTTAGTTAAAATTTTCTAGAATCATTTATCTTGAAATTTACGACATTGTGCTCAATAAACCTAGTTATTATATTTTCTTTTCTTTTCTTTTTTTCGGTGCAGAAATCTAGTCATTACTTTGGAGTATTGAATCCGATCAAAGTTTGTTTATAGCTCTAAATGTTTTTTATTTTACATATTATATAGCAGTAATTACAGTAAGTAGTTAGAAGGTTAGTTTATTATATTTGTTACTCTAGTTTTCTAATATCTGATTATTATTTTTGTCCTTTGTAATGGTACCTATATATATCCAAAGGAAGCAAACCATGATGCATGGTTGGATTAGTTGTTGACAACTACTTTTGATATACATGCATCTAGTTCAAATAGTGCCTCTATTACACTATTCTAGAACCAACGTTTTTATGGAAACACATGTTCTTCAAAGAGTGCAGTACTATTATTTTCCAGATTTGTTCGATGGTTGTAGGGTGTCACAACTAAGAAAAATTACCCCAAGAATATTGCATATCTTAACTAGTATGAAGTTAATTTTGTGTTTGTACTTTTAGTAAAAAGCATTGATGCTTTTAGGGAAAAGCAATTGGCTGGTTATCCAAGCAGTGGTAATTTTGTAGAAAACATTGGTATATTTCAGTGAAGAAGATTGGTGCCGTTAGTCCATGTACAAAAGTAGTATACTGTTTTCATGAAAAGATCATAAAAACAACTGAACAACCGCATATAGTTGACTTGCTTGTGAACATTGTTATAGTTAAGTGAGTTTGCTATAACCACAGAGGTATACGTATACCATGATTTTTGCAGTTTTTACCGGAGGATCTTACGTACTCTTCTGAGAGAGTCATGATTTTTCTAGGACTATATATATCTTATATTCTAAGTCTCAGTCTCTCTACTAGTGTACGTGTTAATACTCTTTCTAAAAAGGAAGGTTTCTGAATCTCTATCAAATACATGATGCACCTTATTACAAAGAAAATCTATTCTGCTAGTTAATGTACTAATCTGAGTGCCATTGTTGAAAGCAAATCGGTTTCATGTTCACTAATATGTATATACCATGAGTGAGGACCACTAGTTCTACCCATGTGATTCCCGACGTTCTGAAACAAGAACCCTCTTGTGTTTATTTAGCAATGCAAGTATATTTGAGTCTTGGCATATTAACTTATAATGTATATATCAATGAGTGTTTGGTTTTGCAGAATATGAATCGTGTTCATTAGTGGTGAGGAGAACATACATTAAGAATGCATGCATGGAGAAAAGAAGTAAAGAACCATTAGATAATTAAAGCATTGAGATGCAGGTAAGCAGGTAAGGGGAATGCCATCAATGGGAGCTAGCTGGTACTGCAAATAGCCAAATATATCTAATGAAATTATGACAATTGACTATATGTGTCCAGACAATGCCCGAATATATAAACATACCTCAATGTTTGAAATCTTTCGGAGTATTGATGACCAAGGCACTACAGTAAACCAGTTAAATTCTGCAGTCAACTAGTAGCTCGTATAGTTATATGCACAGCTCCGGCCGGATGCCCTTCTGACTAAAGATTCACTCATTTCTTTTGCTCAGTTTCTAACACCATCAACGCAAGGAGATATTCCTTTTCTTCTTCTGCTAGAGAAAATGAGATATTCCATGAGTTCTTCAATATGTAGATGATTCTCAATTCATACATTAGTATCGGGGAATTGAAATGTCCAAAGCATCTGGGAGGTAACATTACTCTCATATCAATAATGTAAGACTTTGGTGTTGCCTATTACATCTCTCTATTCATTGTGAATTAGTAAGAAGATCTGAAAGAAAAAGAAGAAGAAAGAGCTTGTTAACAGTAATATCTCAACTCAGAAATTATAAGTACATCAGATTTTAAATAAAGACTTATAAATATTAAGTATCTCAATCCGTTATCAACTGGCTTTAAATTATCGCTTAAATTTTATGGGAAAATCCTTGAATTGAAGTAGTAATAAACATAACATGGAAAGATAAGAGACTGAAATCCACACTTCTCATTTTACAATCTACACTCCTCATTTGACTTTTTTTTTTATTGAGAATGAGAAATGGATTAAAAAAACCTCTTAACAAGTGAGAGCAAATATACATGTATTATACGTGTATTTAGCTATTTACTAACTAGATATGGTCAAGCAAATACATTAAGATATGCAGATATCGATCGAATACCAAGATGAGAGCCTTTATGCAAAGTCTATCAAAAGCAAAACCAGCCACTTTTTCTTTCTGCAGCCCAAGTAAGACATCCACAAAGTCCTTTTTATCCTCGTTTCCATTAATACTAAATCACTTGGTGGAGCAGCGTCAATGGAATGTAGTCCCCGATATACGCACGTCCCATTAACTCCATGAACTCCTTCAAAATCTCCTGAAATATCTTACCATCTTCTCCAACGCAGTACTTCCTCCCAAGAGCCACTCTGCAGCTCACATCATTTGTGAGAGTCGAAAACATTTCGCTTAGATTTAGAGCAACTAAGTGATCTGGTGACGAATACGTGGACTGTTGTTCTATCTTCCTGAGCATCAGTTTGGTCTCTTCTTCTCTAACACCACGATAAGACTGAACCCTTTTGTTTCTCAAAAGATGCGAAACGAATATACTCTTCATCTGCTTCGAGTAGTCCCCGTAGGGTGCGGACGAGACGTCTCTGTGATCATAGAGGAGCTTCTCGAACACAATCAACTTGGGTCGGCTGGAGAAGACGAGCCATTGGTCTTCAGGACCCCGCGGGCGGTCTCAGGAGACGAGACCACAAGGACGGGCACGCTTCCAAAATGGAGGAGCATGAGATCGATCAGGGCCGAAGCGCTTAGCTAGCTAGGCCTTCGAGTGAGCGATAAGGGTAGGTGCCTATTTGGTGAAGGTTTCCGATGATAAGGAGCTTTGGTGGAGAAGGTGGTGAGTTTTTCGTAGTACGACAGCCAGTGATGAACCATTTGTATAGGAGAATGAGGAAAATGAGTAGAAGCAGCACAGGCATTAGGCTTAAGGAACTGAAAGGTTGCAACAAGGTTTGGGTGGTGAACGTACTCAAGCATTTGCAGGATTTGATCACTCAACATCTTAGATCTTCTTTTAGTGCTTCCTCTAGCTACGTATATGTTATTGGAAGATTTAAGCACGTACGAGACCAGTTCACCCTTTATACAAGATCAGACTAGGGTTTGGACAAAAGCAATAGCTAGAATGGAATCCTAGGAGACATATAATTTATTTAATTAGCCGAGGTTGCAGAGCAACTTCCAGAAAGAAGAACGAGACAAAAATCACATGTTAATCATTGGAGTTAAGCATTAAACGCGTTAATTGAGCAATAGATATAAAGGACGTATAAATTACAATCATTATTTAGAATCAGGTGCCATAAATTAGTCAATTAAAACTGAAAGTAACTATTTTATTGCTTTAGAAGGGGAAAAATGATTCAATATAATTAGCTCACATTTCTTTTACATAAAAACTTAAAACATAATGGACGACTTTGTCAAGATGGTGAGCACGGTCAAGTGACCCTCCTGATGTCCATGTAGCTACGCCATTAAACACAGCTATAGATCGAATATTGGTCATTTTATATATTGTTCTTGTTCAAGATTCAATGAAGTAAAGATATGAAGGTATATATCATCGGAATTTCCACTGGACTAATTCGAATCAAATAAAGTTGGTAAAATATCACCGTTTCCATTAACTAAAATATTTCTTTAAATTAAAGCAATGAAGGATTTTCCAAACTAGGTATATGAATGGGAAATCGTTGAGTGGGAAATTGTTCTTTTTTCTTAATAGGTTATGACGTTATGTTCATAGACCAAGACCTGAAAAGAACAAGTCTGGGTCTTCTTTTTAATAGGTTATGTTCATAGACCAAGACCTGAAAAGAACAAGTCTGGGTCTTCTTTTTAATAGGTTATGTTCATAGACCAGGACCGTACCTGAAAAATGTTGAGTGGGAAATTGGTCTTTTTTAATTAGCATCAGGTCTTGGTCTTCTTAATTAACAACTATTGTTGAGTGGGAAATTGGTCTTTTTTAATTAGCATCAGGTCTTGGTCTTCTTAATTAACAACTATTGTTGAGTGGGAAATTGTTCTTTTTTCTGGTATGAGGGATACTACCTTTTTGGAGAAGAGAACAAAGAATAAATATATATATGTATATGAATAATGAATTTCTTGTGTGACATTTGAGAAATGACTAATTGGACAATTTGGTACCTGATCTATAAAAGAGGAGTAATGTTTAATACCTCAGGATCCACTTCATTTGACATTTTAGTACCTTCATTATTTTTTCCATTAAATATAATCGATCATATGATACACATGTGCCCCTATTCTAAGGATTATTTTAGTTAGTCAAGTCCCAACCCATCAAAACCAGACTTTCCTTCATTTTTCCTTATTCTCTCTCATAGTCGCTCTCAATTATCCCTTAAAAACTTGATATTTTCCCTCCACCATAGCAACACTACACTTATCTATCAAAATTAAAGAAGACACAAAAAGGTGAGGATGCAACTAAATTGATTAAAAAATAAGAAGGCAAAGACAAATAAATCATATATTATTCACTCTATTCTCAATCACTCTCATTAAACCTTATTCCGAATTAGTTTAATCACAACAAATCTTGGGCTGGAGTTTTGGGAGCCTACTACACTCTTTGAGATTGCCAGTGGTATTGGCGTCCCGGTGAAGATTGGTGAGAATACATTGCATCAGAGATTCGGTCACTATGCTAGGGTTTTGGTGGATGTTGATCTCTCTTCTGAACCTCCGTTAGAGTTGGTGATTAAACGAGCCTGTGGTGACACCTGTGTACTTTCGGTGGAGTATGAACGTGTAATACCCCGAAAAATCCAAATTAAATTCCATGGATTTTTAGAAATGATTTCACGATAGTAGGAGCGAGTACGAAGCTTGGAGAAGTTGTGGAATTAGTTCAAACAAGTTTTATTCGAAAACGAACATAAGTTAGGGGCTCGTGGAAATTGACTTTTTATACATACGGAATTTGGGAAAACTTCCTGCATGAAAGTTGTAGGGCTCGTCGATACGATCTCGTGCATATGTGGAACACAATATTCGGAGTTCGTATGAATAAGTTATGAATATTTGAAATTTGGGAATTTTCTATAAATAGGAAAAATTTCTGATTTTTTCATTAAGGACGAAAAAATCTAATTTTTGCTAAACAGTCCCCGAAACCCTCCGTTCTCTCTCCTCTCCCACGCGGCCGAACCGCTCGACCCGACCCGGCCGAACGGCCCTCCTCCGGCGTCCTCCAGCCCCGGACCCGGACACCACCGTGATCACCGCTCCACGCCCAGACGCCCTCCGGTGTGGTCTTGGCCCGCCGCTGCCCCGAAAGCTGGATCGAAGACACCCAGACGAGCGAAACCGACCCGGCCGGAAAACGTCGACGCCGGCGTTGCACGGGCCGATCCTTCCCATTTTCGTGATCTCCTCTTCCCCCTGATCATCCCCATGTAAGTCTTTCATCACGATTTTGAGTGTAGACCGCTAGATCAAGGTTTGACTTTTTGAACGCCTCTGATTCAATCTAGGATCCGATCGTGCGGCCGAGATTAATCCAACTTCAACGCTTGATCTAGGACGATCTAGGCCGAACCAGGCTTAGCTCCAGGTATGAAAGTTGATCACCCTTTCATTTTGAAGAAGTTTGTAGTTGACGACTTTTGCATCAGAGGTGGTTGACCTTCGTTGACCGCCGCGTTGACCACCGTCTGACCTCCGCTTGTGGCGGCGGGTCGGACCTTATTTTGAGTTTATATTATCTGGACGATGATCTACGCATCCATACGAGCGTTTTGATATATTACAAGGTTATTTTAGAAAATGTGGATAAATAATGGATTTACGTTTTGACGTTACTATTTAACGTTTTTACGGTTTATCTTCGGTTTACGATCTGCGAAGATCTGACCATCGGTTTTACTTCAAATTATAACATGCTCATCGTATGACTGTCCCGATGACTTTGTGTGGTCATGGGCGAAGATCCGACCGTTGGATCTTCGTATAAATGCAAAACAGTGATTAGGGAGGCGATTCGTGAGAATCCGTCCGTCGGATTTTCGTATAAATTTGTGAAGATGTTAGTAAGGACGATTCAGAAAGATCCGACCGTTGGATCTTCGTGATGATTTTTGGAGGGTGATCCTAAGGGCGATCCGTGAGGATCCGACCGTTGGATCATCATTTAATTTCGATCCGACCGTTGGATTGTCGTTTAAGTATGTTTTTGAGTTATTGGCTAAAATAAGGTCATGTGTGATTAGGTGATTGACGGTCTCCCTTGGGTGAACGATTTCGGTGTGTATTGTGTTAAATTGAAGACGCAGCGGGAATATCGAGGTGAGTAAATCGCACATGGTTCATTCACGAACCGAAATTCGGTGATTTTATTTAATTGGGAAATTGTGGAAATTGTTTTATGAAAATAAATATTTGTTTTAAATTATATGGACTTGATCGACTACGGTCCATAGGTAAGTAAAATGTATTTAAACTATAAAAATGAATTTCTAGATTTTATTGCATGTGAACTATAGTTGGTATTAGTGGTCACTCTTGTGTGGGTGACTACGTATATATATATTTACGTGGAATATATATTCGATGGTGTGACATCGGGTGAAGTATTGATGTGATTTACTGAGTTATATTTTGAGCATTACCCTTTGGAATATGTGATTTATCTTAGATGTTGTGTTGTCTATGATAATGGGTAATTGAGTAAAGTGCGATAGTTGAGTCGTTGAGATGAATTAAATGAGGAGTCGAGTGAATTGAGAAAAGCAGTCATTCGTAAGGTGAACCTTGGCCCAGGTGACACTTTACGATACAGTTAGAGCTCTAGTCTGTCTGCCATCATACTGCTTGGGGGATAAACGAGTTATCATATGCCCTTGGGTATGACATCACATACTGAATGGGATGATTAATATAATTAATCATAAGCCTGTAAGTATGATATACTGAATGGGGTGATTAATATAATTAATCATAAGCCTGTAAGTATAATATACTGCATGGGATGATTTATATAAATAAATCATAAGCCTGTGAGTATATATTGAGTAAGAAGTTGTTTATTTTTGAGTAGTCATGATGAGATGTGAGTTGATTGATGCTTGAAGTGACGTTGTACACTTCAATTCTTATGCAAAACAAAATTAAAATGTGCTTGAGTTGATTGTGTTACTTTAAATCGTGCAATCCTTTCGTTTACTCATACGAGCTTTGCAAAAAGCTTACCGGGTTTGTATTGTTGCAATCCCGGTACACTATTCAAACGGTGTAGCGGGTAATCCTGCAGGTCAGGAGAATCAGGGCGGTGATCGAGCGGGTTAGAGTATTTGTTATAGTTTTACAGCATTTGTAATAGTGAGGTGAGTTAAGCTCATTGAGCCTTAGAATTTGATTTGGTGAGAGTGTGTTGTAATAATTAACTTGAGGATTTGATTTATTGTAATATTGAGAGGTGTGAAGTGTGGTTGTTTTGAGAAAAAAATTCAGGTTGTATTTATGTGAGTTGTATTAATTCATGTTTCGGATTTGGATTTGTTATTCAAAATCCGGGGCGTGACAGTTTGGTATCAGAGCGTAAGGTACATATTTGGTGATAATCAGTACTCCCCGAGTGATGGCCCGTCTGCAGCGGATCCCCATCATATACTCTTCGGTACTGGTATAATCATTGGGTATGTCTTAGTATGGGGTCTAGACAGCGTGTATGTCTGTAGGACGGTAGAGTTGTCTTCTAATTTCGTATTAGAATAAGTTTAGTTTCCGCAGGTTGTAATCTTCGAGGAATAGAGACCTCTAGATTTAACTCTGATGAGTCGGTGAGATTTGTTTTATGGAAGTGAGGTCCTTTTGGATGTTGAAGTGTTTGGTTGAAGGCATGATGTTGACCTATGCACGTACCTAGTGTGGATACGAGTATGAATTGTTATAAATTTTGTCTTCTTAAGTTGGACGTACAGATGTTTGGATGGGATGTACGTATCAAGGATTAAATATCTTGTTTTGTAATGAGATGTCCTTGTGGAGTTTGTTAGTAGGGTTGAGGTTAGGGAAGAAATTATTGTGGTTACTTCTTCCTTGTGCTTGTAAGTTGTTAAGCAGGGTTTAAGGTGCGAGACAAGAATTTTATTTTGTGCTCGATGGTTAGAGATGAGAGACCATTGTTTTGGGTTGTCGTTGAGTACTATAATTCCTTCAGAATCAGGATTGTTGGTAGAATTGGAATTAGTAGTAGTTTTGGTGATTCGGAATTTGAATTGAGTTCGCGAGATGTGTCTTATATACGTGGTTGATGTTGCTTGCATCATTTTGGAACGATACGTTACGATTCACAAGGAAAACTGGATTTGAAATTTATTCATTTGAACACCATGGGTTGATGACCTGACCGTGACTTGTGAATGTAGTTTTGTTCAAGTGAATGAAATTGAATTTTGTGGCCTTTGTGTGGTGAACTAGTTTTCTTAAGTTTTGGATCGTAGTATGGAGATGGACTGCAGTGAATTTGAAGTTGTTGTGTGTTTTAAGTTTAAGTAGGCGGGACACTTAAAGTTTTGCAATGGAGTTGATTTTGGTGTAATTAATTGGGAGAGTTAGAATCAGTTCTTGTGAATGATGTTGGATGAGAGTGTGTGCCTTTGGTGATTGATTTTAGGTGATATAGTTAAACGCAATTTCGGATATTGATTTTAGTGACTTTGTTAGGTATCCATAGTGGTTCAAGTGAATTACTATGTGATATGGAGTTTGATTCGAATTCTGAATCGCTAAATGTTAGGGATTGAATTGTGGTGAGTTTTTGTTGAAGCAATTGATAGATGGAATTATCGAGATTCTATAAGAGTTGTAAGAGTAACTCTAAAGACGTGGGTTTTTCCTAGCTAACTCAGGATGTGTTTAGCTTTATTAAACCCTAATTCTAACGCCGAAATTGTTTGTGTTTGGTTTGACTCTAAGGATGCTAGCTAGACCTCTGTGCAACTTAATTGATTGTTTGTGATAAATCATTCTGAAAGATGTGTGCAGTAGAGTTGTTTATGGTTTTGAAAATAGTATTGGGTGACCAAGGTTCGATCCTTGGTGTTGTTGTTGGTTAAACAAAAAGAAAAGAAAACATGCACACCATCTTATTGATTTTACATTACAAAAAAAAAAAAAAAAAGGAAAACGAGGACTATGCTATACTAAGCCTAGTCAGCAGCTCCGGATGGATTGAGGCTGAGCTCAAGAGAAACGTTTGAGCCACTGTGGTAACCGCCTGAGCCACCAGAATAGTAACCAAAAGCGCTACCTTCCTCGGAAGTAGCCTTCAGGTTACCAAAGACGTCCTCGCCGTGCACGGGGAACAGAGGAAGAGTTTGAACCTCCTGGTGATCTCCTCCTCGTTGTTGCAGGGATGTTTGTCCTCCTGTTGTGCCAAAAGAGTTGTACTGGTATTAGTGTTGAAGTGTGAGGAAGAATATGAAACAAAATTTAAATCAAGAAATCCTTCATTACCAGTAGAATAGGTGGAACCAAAGTTGAGATCAATGGATCTACCATCATCAGTAGAACTAGTGGACCCAAAATTGATGTCAATGGATCCACCAGCTGGCCCAAAATTGATGTCGATGGATCCACCAGCACCAGTAGAACCAGTGGACCCAAAATTGAGATCAATGGATCCACCAGTACCAAGAGAACTAGTTTCCATGGGCACTGGAGCAGCCTGATTACACCTATTCATCTGCTTCTCTCGAGCCCTGACGTTCTGGAACCAAAAGTAAATGTTCTTACCCTCAACATGTCCATACTGGTTCAGCTGGAGGCAGATCTCGTGAATGTGCTCTGTAGTTGGGCACTTAAATCCCTTGACGTAGTAAAGATCCTTGAGGATTCTTATTTGTTCTGGAGTAGGAATCCACCTGGTACGGCTTCGCCAGAAATCCATGTTGGCACTACTTCCAGCTGCTTGGGTGTTTCCTCCCTCCTCTGTTGGTTGCTGTTGTTGTGGTTCCATTTGTTGCGGGGTTTGGAGCTCCATTAGTTGCAGAGTTCGTGGCTCTTGGGTCATGGAGTGAGAGGATGTGAAAATCGAGGAATACATGGTTTAGTGTTTGAGGGAGATTTTGTTAGAAGGATTGGAGTTGTTGAACTGGTGATTGGAGATCTGAGATTCTCAGAGGAAAGATGAGATCGAATCTTCAAATGGAAGAAAAGATCTGAGAAAGAAGGATTGAAGATTTGGAGGAAAAGATTGAAGATCTGAAAGTTCAGAGGAAAGATGGGATTGAATCAACTAGATGGGAGAGAAGATCAGAAGAGAAGGATCGAAATTGATGAAGAAAGGATTTGAGAAGAGAAAGGCTGAAGAGTTGAGAGAGAAAGACTTGAGCTCGGAAGAAAATTTCTTTTCTTTTGGAGTGAACAGTTTTTCTCCAGAATGCACCTATTTATAGAACAAGGTGAGCAGATCTCCACCGTTGGATGAACGATCTCAGAATTTGAATCCACGCGTTGGATTAAAGTCGCCCCGAAACCCGGAAAAGCTGTTGGCGCGTGTTGAGCGTGTAAGGGGACAGGCCGAACCTCGAGACGCTGTGGCAGACAGCTTTAGCCGAAAGTGATTTGCTTTCCGTAAATCACGGAAGAGACGTGTCGTGGCACGTGGAGTGTACCGACAGTTTGTTGTTATTCTATCGCTTATGATAGAATAAATAAAAGAAGTTGCATGGATAGTAACGAGAGCAGCTGGTGCTCTAGTGGTTGAAGAGCAAGGCTCTTGTACAAGAGGTCAGAGGTTCGAACCTTGCCTCTCGTTTATTTTTATTATGTTCGCTTATGACATAATAAGTATAACATTTGTACACATTATATTAAGCACAGCTTGTGCTCCAGTGGCTGGGGACAAAAGTTTTGTGCAGCAGGTTGAGGTTTCGAACCTTGCCTCCCCCGTTATTTTATTTATGTCGCTTATGACATAATAAATATAACACGTGAGCATATATTAATGAAGGCAGCTCTTGCTTCAGTGGTTGGGAGCAAAACCTTCGTGTTTGAGGTCGGGAGTTCGAACCTTACCTCTTACAAATATTTTTGGATCTCGTATATGCTTGATATACGGACGTATATACGGTATGTACGGTATACATACGTATATACGGTCTGTATGGTATGCATACGTATATACGGTATACCTACGGTATGTACAATTTCATACCGTAGCCGAGCTAAAAAGTTGTGGGCCAAATAGTAAGCCCAAATGTTAGGCCCGATTTGTAGGCCCAAATAGTAAGCCCAAATGTTAGGCCCGATTTGTAGGCCCAAATGTTAAACCCAAATTGATTTGGGCCGGTTCGAAATGTGGATGGTCCGATTTCTTCAGGCCCAATTGGCCAGCCCTAGTGCTTAGCCCAGGGATTGAGCAAGCCCAAGTCATCATCATTGGGTGACATAATTTATTGGCGTGCTTTTGGGGATGATTTGTTTTGAGTGATGCATCTCTATGGTTGTGTAGAATAGTGCATGCTTAAGTTTTACTATAGAGATTTACCGTGATGCTAATGGAGTAGCGAAACGCTTTGTGGGAGTGTTTACTGTGCTTGTATGCCAGTACAGAGTGATGATCTATGTGAAGATCTATGTGATGATCTATGTGAAGATCTATGTAAGGATCTATGAGATGATCCATGTGATGATTTTGTGTAATTGATGTGGAGTGATGTTGAGCAGTTGTGTTGTGCGTTTACGTTTGTGATGAAAGGACACTACAAGAAAAATAGTCTATGACAACATCATATTTACAACATGCTGTAAATGCTCGTTGTCATCTCTAATATTCTACAACATGCGCAGAAAGAGTGTTGTATTAAATTATTTACCACTACATGCGTCATTTGCATGTTGTTAATTTCGTTATCGATAACTCAGTTTGCACGTTGTTGTCTACTTGTTGTCAATTAATGTATCAACAAGTAGGAGTGCATGTTGTTAAATATTTTCAAAACAACAACGTGCAGCTAACGCGGTCGAAACTTTGAGATAAAAGATTAAAAAAAAAAAAAACAAAAGGGCCTGTTGACTAAAGTCAGTAAAAAAAAGAAGCATCAGCTCTCTAAATCCATCATAGACCCAAAACATATAAAATCCTGGGCTTGAAGAATTGAGCTCTGAAGCTCTCACTTCTCAAACCCTAAACCGCCCGAAACGATCGCTTCCCTCCGTCGTCACTCTCAATTGGATCGACGACTTCACTATGGAGCAAGACTGCTTGTCCGGCGTCGCCATAGGAATGTATTTTTATACAAAGGATTGTGGCTTTGTAGATTACTACAGATTTGGAAAAGATGGAGATTTTATGATTAGGTCAACCTTAATCGAGAGGAATTGACTTACGCTCAAATTTCGGGACGAAATTTCTTTAAGGAGGGTAGATTGTAATACCCCGAAAAATCCAAATTAAATTCCATGGATTTTTAGAAATGATTTCACGATAGTAGGAGCGAGTACGAAGCTTGGAGAAGTTGTGGAATTAGTTCAAACAAGTTTTATTCGAAAACGAACATAAGTTAGGGGCTCGTGGAAATTGACTTTTTATACATACGGAATTTGGGAAAACTTCCTGCATGAAAGTTGTAGGGCTCGTCGATACGATCTCGTGCATATGTGGAACACAATATTCGGAGTTCGTATGAATAAGTTATGAATATTTGAAATTTGGGAATTTTCTATAAATAGGAAAAATTTCTGATTTTTTCATTAAGGACGAAAAAATCTAATTTTTGCTAAACAGTCCCCGAAACCCTCCGTTCTCTCTCCTCTCCCACGCGGCCGAACCGCTCGACCCGACCCGGCCGAACGGCCCTCCTCCGGCGTCCTCCAGCCCCGGACCCGGACACCACCGTGATCACCGCTCCACGCCCAGACGCCCTCCGGTGTGGTCTTGGCCCGCCGCTGCCCCGAAAGCTGGATCGAAGACACCCAGACGAGCGAAACCGACCCGGCCGGAAAACGTCGACGCCGGCGTTGCACGGGCCGATCCTTCCCATTTTCGTGATCTCCTCTTCCCCCTGATCATCCCCATGTAAGTCTTTCATCACGATTTTGAGTGTAGACCGCTAGATCAAGGTTTGACTTTTTGAACGCCTCTGATTCAATCTAGGATCCGATCGTGCGGCCGAGATTAATCCAACTTCAACGCTTGATCTAGGACGATCTAGGCCGAACCAGGCTTAGCTCCAGGTATGAAAGTTGATCACCCTTTCATTTTGAAGAAGTTTGTAGTTGACGACTTTTGCATCAGAGGTGGTTGACCTTCGTTGACCGCCGCGTTGACCACCGTCTGACCTCCGCTTGTGGCGGCGGGTCGGACCTTATTTTGAGTTTATATTATCTGGACGATGATCTACGCATCCATACGAGCGTTTTGATATATTACAAGGTTATTTTAGAAAATGTGGATAAATAATGGATTTACGTTTTGACGTTACTATTTAACGTTTTTACGGTTTATCTTCGGTTTACGATCTGCGAAGATCTGACCATCGGTTTTACTTCAAATTATAACATGCTCATCGTATGACTGTCCCGATGACTTTGTGTGGTCATGGGCGAAGATCCGACCGTTGGATCTTCGTATAAATGCAAAACAGTGATTAGGGAGGCGATTCGTGAGAATCCGTCCGTCGGATTTTCGTATAAATTTGTGAAGATGTTAGTAAGGACGATTCAGAAAGATCCGACCGTTGGATCTTCGTGATGATTTTTGGAGGGTGATCCTAAGGGCGATCCGTGAGGATCCGACCGTTGGATCATCATTTAATTTCGATCCGACCGTTGGATTGTCGTTTAAGTATGTTTTTGAGTTATTGGCTAAAATAAGGTCATGTGTGATTAGGTGATTGACGGTCTCCCTTGGGTGAACGATTTCGGTGTGTATTGTGTTAAATTGAAGACGCAGCGGGAATATCGAGGTGAGTAAATCGCACATGGTTCATTCACGAACCGAAATTCGGTGATTTTATTTAATTGGGAAATTGTGGAAATTGTTTTATGAAAATAAATATTTGTTTTAAATTATATGGACTTGATCGACTACGGTCCATAGGTAAGTAAAATGTATTTAAACTATAAAAATGAATTTCTAGATTTTATTGCATGTGAACTATAGTTGGTATTAGTGGTCACTCTTGTGTGGGTGACTACGTATATATATATTTACGTGGAATATATATTCGATGGTGTGACATCGGGTGAAGTATTGATGTGATTTACTGAGTTATATTTTGAGCATTACCCTTTGGAATATGTGATTTATCTTAGATGTTGTGTTGTCTATGATAATGGGTAATTGAGTAAAGTGCGATAGTTGAGTCGTTGAGATGAATTAAATGAGGAGTCGAGTGAATTGAGAAAAGCAGTCATTCGTAAGGTGAACCTTGGCCCAGGTGACACTTTACGATACAGTTAGAGCTCTAGTCTGTCTGCCATCATACTGCTTGGGGGATAAACGAGTTATCATATGCCCTTGGGTATGACATCACATACTGAATGGGATGATTAATATAATTAATCATAAGCCTGTAAGTATGATATACTGAATGGGGTGATTAATATAATTAATCATAAGCCTGTAAGTATAATATACTGCATGGGATGATTTATATAAATAAATCATAAGCCTGTGAGTATATATTGAGTAAGAAGTTGTTTATTTTTGAGTAGTCATGATGAGATGTGAGTTGATTGATGCTTGAAGTGACGTTGTACACTTCAATTCTTATGCAAAACAAAATTAAAATGTGCTTGAGTTGATTGTGTTACTTTAAATCGTGCAATCCTTTCGTTTACTCATACGAGCTTTGCAAAAAGCTTACCGGGTTTGTATTGTTGCAATCCCGGTACACTATTCAAACGGTGTAGCGGGTAATCCTGCAGGTCAGGAGAATCAGGGCGGTGATCGAGCGGGTTAGAGTATTTGTTATAGTTTTACAGCATTTGTAATAGTGAGGTGAGTTAAGCTCATTGAGCCTTAGAATTTGATTTGGTGAGAGTGTGTTGTAATAATTAACTTGAGGATTTGATTTATTGTAATATTGAGAGGTGTGAAGTGTGGTTGTTTTGAGAAAAAAATTCAGGTTGTATTTATGTGAGTTGTATTAATTCATGTTTCGGATTTGGATTTGTTATTCAAAATCCGGGGCGTGACAGAACGCCTTCCAGATGTGTGCTCTCACTGTGGTAACATTGGTCATAGGGTAACTGCCTGTAAGTTTGTTCGCACTTCAGGCCATGATCAACCAGAAGCTATTGAGGTTCAGGGTCGGGGCCGTTCCCGAAAGCGGTCTCACAAACACAAACGTAGAGCAAAGCAAGTCTATGTCCCTAAGAAAATGGAGGCTGGGAAGGCAGTGATTGTAGATGATACACCTCCTGCTAAGGAAGATGCAAGAGAAGGCCCTTCCTTTGTGCGTAGGACTCCTCCTCCACCACTGTCTTCCACGATGGCTGGTGAAACAAGGGTCATTGGGCAGACAGTTAACGATGTGATTAACAATGTTGAGGATGAGGTTGTTGTCCAGGCCACGGTATAGGTGCAAAATAATGTAGTAGCTACGTTGATTGGAAAGGATATTGAGGACGTTGCTGCAACAGGTGTAATTAATAGGACTGAGGTGAATGCTACTACCAATACGAAGAATGTGGAGTTTGGCGCTCTAAATGGGACGCGTAGGGATGATATTGGAGATGATGATGAGGAGATAGTTGTTTCTTCTGAGGAGGAAGATGACATAGATGAGAGCTCTATCCCTATTATCAAGTCATATTTCTCCACTAAATAATTGGTATGAGGAAACGGAGCGTGCGGACCTGGAAGGTGAATTTACTGTGGTTATGTCTAAAAGTCAAAAGAAAGCTTTGCGTAGAGCTGCTACTGTTGAAAATAGGGAGGCCTACCTCCGTCGTACTAAAGATATTCCTCAATGAAGGTTCTCTATTGGAATTTACGGGGCATCAGTAACGACCCCACTAAAGATGCATTGAAAAAGTTTGTATTAGACAATAATCCGGAAGTTTTATGCATTTCCGAACCCTTTGTTGGACTGGATTCTATTCCATCTTCTTTTTGGTGGTCTATGTCGATGGTACCTATGTGTACTAACGAACGAGAAGGGGCAATTCCAAACTTATGGGTATTTTGTAAGTCTTCAATTGTTCAAAACGTTCAGATTCTTTTGGTGTCTGACCAGCAGGTTACCCTTCGGATTTTGTTTGATTCTATTCCATGTATCTTCACTACTGTTTATGCTAAAACTACTGTGATTGAGCGTAGAAGATTATGGGAGGAGCTCTATGAAATTAAAGCAAGGTTTGGTGATGGCCCTTGGTTGGTTTGTGGTGACTTTAATGCAGTTTTAGGAGCTCACGAAAAGATGGGAGGTGCAGTTGTCTGTCGTCGGTCTTGTGAAGAATTTCAGGCCATGTCTGATCAGTGTGAGCTGGAGCATATAACTACTCATGGTGCCCAATTCACTTGGGTGCGTAGGAGGGGTCTCAGAGGAAATGTGGAGCTGCGTTTGGCGAATCATGCTTTGGTTGGATGCTTGGGATCAGTTTGTTTGTCGTACCTTGCCTCGTATATGTTCTGATCATAATCCCCTTTTAATGTCTTTTTCTAAATCTTTTGGGGCACGCCATAGTCTCTTTAGATTTCGTAAAATGTGGTTGGAGAATAAGGATTTCCACGGATTTGTGAGACAATGTTGGAACTCTTCTCAGACTTCTGGTTGTCCTTTAACCATCTTGCAGCACAAATTGCGAGTCTTACGCAAAGCTCTTCGTAAATGGAACTGGGAGGTTTTTGGAGATGTTCACAGAAAGGTTGAGGCTGATTTTGCTAACTTAGCAGCTCTTCAAAATGATATAGCTATTGCTGGGGGTTCAGAATCTGATTTTGCATTAGAAAGAAAGTTGCAGGCTAATTTATCAGAGTCTTTGCGAATTCAAGAGATCTTTTGGAAAGAAAAGTCAAGAGCACGTTGGTTGGCTGAGGGGGACAGAAACACTAACTTCTTTCATGCTATGTGTAAAGTTCATCGGGCTACGTCTTCAATTCACTTACTTCGTGATGGTGACCAGATTTATGATGACCCTATTTCCATTCAAGATCATATTGTTGGTAGTACGATCTGTTTGCTCGTACGAATTTTTCTAGCGACACCGGACTTATATCTCGAGTCATTCCTTCCTTGGTTACTGATGAGGAAAATGATATTCTTACTAAAGTTCCCACATAGGAGGAAATTTTGTCTGCAGTAAAATTAATGGACCCTTCCAGTGCTCCAGGTCCAGATGGTTTCAATGGGCAATTCTTTATCTCTTGTTGGGACATTGTGGGGGCAAGAAGTGATTGCCGGAGTTCAATATTTTTTCAGGTTTGGTTCACTACCAAATTCATTTAATTCGAGTTTGATCATTCTTATCCCTAAAGTGGACCATGCAGATTCAATTACTCAATACCGTCCAATTGCCTTAGCAAATTTTGTCTTCAAGTTAATCCCAAAAATTTTATCTTTAAGACTAGCAGGTATTGCCTCACGAATCATATCTTCTCAACAACATGGTTTTGTTCAGGGGCGGAATATTTCAGATTGTATCTTGGCCACTTCTGAATGCTTCAACATGCTTGACAATAAGTGCTTCGGTGGGAATGTTGCTATCAAGGTTGACATCACTAAAGCATTTGACACTCTTTCTTGGGATTTTCTGCTAAATGTGCTTAAGGCGTTTGGTTTCCATCAGATTTTTATTGACTGGGTGCAAGCAATTCTTGAATCGGCGAAGTTATCTTTGTTAGTCAATGGAAGGTCTGTAGGTTACTTTTCATGTGGAAGGGGAGTTCGCCAAGGAGATCTGCTTTCTCCATTACTTTTTTGCTTAGCCGAAGAAGTTCTTAGTCGAGGTATCACTGACTTGGTTAATCGAAGAAAACTTCATACTATTTCCTCTCCGCGTGGTATTCAAGCTCCCTCACTTGTACTTTTTGCAGATGATATTATTATTTTTTGTCGTGGTGATCGTGGGAGTGATCATGTCTTATTTGGAGGAGTATGGTATGAATTCTGGTCAAATTGTTCACAAGGCAAAGTCAAGAGTTTTCATTAGTAAGCATCTTCAGCGGCGAAGGCATGCCATTGTATCAAAGCTGGGTATTTCTCAAGGGACTACCCCGTTTAATTATTTGGGTGTACCTATTTTCCGAGGTAAACCGCGTGCCACTCATTTTAGATCTATTACGGACAAAGTCCGCATGAGATTTTCTAGTTGGAAAGGTTCTATGTTGTCCATGGCGGGTCGTTTGCAATTAATTAAATCAGTTATATCTAGTATGCTGGTTTACAGTTTTCAAATATATGAATGGCCTGTTTCTTTGCTTCGGAGGATGGAGACTTGGTGTCAAAAAATTTTATGGTCAGGTTCCATTGATAGGAGAGGAATGCCTTTGGTAGCATGGAAGGTGTGTTGCTCATCTTATGACGAAGGAGGGTTGGATCTTAAGCAATTAACTCTGTGGAATCGCTCTTTTATTCTGAAAAAGGCTTGAGAGGTTTTCTCTAGTGCCTCTGAAGGTTGTGGTTTTATTCGCTCCAGGTTTTGGAGAAATGGTCGACCTCGAAGCTCTTACACTACTTCTTCAATTTGGCCAGGTATAAAAAAATATTGGGACCTAGTTGTTCAAAATGGACGTTGGATTCTTGGAGATGGGTCAAAAGTTTCATTTTGGCATGATAATTACATGGGTAGGCCTCTTATTAATTTCTTCAACGTGCATGGAGGGTCTGCTCATCAATTGGATGCAAAAGTTATTGATTATGTCCATGAGGGGACATGAAACTTGCCCTTTCTTTTGCAACTTCACTTCCCAAATTTGTGTGATCTTGTCAGCAGGATTCCACTCTCTGTTACCACTCCCGCTGACGACAAACTGATTTGGTCTCCTTCTTCATCTGGGGAGCTCACTGCTAAAGAGGCGTATTGTTTTTTAAAGCCTCTAGTTCCTCCTTTGGCCTGGGGTAAAATTATTTGGACAAAGTATATTCCTCCTCGTATTTCTTTTTTGGTTTGGAAAGTACTAAGAGGGCGTGTCATATCAGAAGAGTTCTTGCAGAAAAGAGGAGTATCGCTAGCTTCATTATGTGTGCTTTGTCACTGCCATGGGGAATCAGTGGAACATATTTTTCTTCATTGCAACTTTGCAGCTGCTATATGGTCCATTATGTTGGGGAAGTTTGAGCTTCATGGTGTTCCAATCTCTATTCTTGCTCTTTTGAATATGGGGTTGTCAGCGGGACGCAGTCCTCAATTTCAGGATCTTTGGATTGCTTGTTTTTCATCGACTCTTTGGTTCATTTGGCATTGCAGAAACCGGGCTTGATATGAGGGTATTGAAGTTAGTGTGTCACAAGCTTGCCGGTTAATTTGTAGTAATGTTGCCGCCTTAAGTCGGTTGTCTTCGGGTAGCATGTTCAATAATGTGCAAGAGCTTTGTGTCATTAAAAGAATGGGTGCTATATGCAAACCTCGTCGGGCGCCTCGAATTATTGAAGTAAACTGGTTAACCCCCCCTTTCGGTTGGATCAAAGTTAATACTGATGGTGCATGGAAAGTGGACTCCAACCAGGCTGGCTATGGTGGTGTTTATAGAGACTATAAAGGCTTGGTTATAAGTGCTTTCTCTTCTACTCTTGATATCCTTAGTTCTGTGGCTGCAGAGGTCATGGCGATCATTAAGGCTATTGAAGTAGCTTGGGTTAGAGATTGGAAGTATGTATGGTTAGAGGTGGATTCTTCCCTTATACTTATTTTTCTTCGTTTTCCTCATCTGGTGCCTTGGAGGCTTCGTGTGCAGTGGAGCAATTGCTTGCATCGTATCTCTCAAATGCATTTCAAATCTAGCCATATCTTTCATGAAGGCAATCAAGTTGTTGATGCCCTTGCCAACTATGGTGCTTCATCAGATGGCTTGACTTGGTGGGATTCACCTCCAGATTTTATGATGAGTCATTCTAATAGGGACCATTTAGGTCTTCCTAATTTTTGATTTCGTTAATTTGTATTCTTTTGATATGAGGTTAGCGGCGCTTCTTATGCCTGTCCTACCTCATTTCTCTTTGTAACCTTCTTTTCTTTAATAAATTTCATTCGCTAAAAAAAAAAAAAAAAACTAAGAGCATTTTTAGCAGACTCTCTATTTTGGCTTCTTAGCTATTTTAGAGAGCATATTTGGCTTTTAATCAATTTTAACAGTTGCATTAGACTCCTAAGAGCATCTTTAGCAATACTAGCCATTTTTGAGTCAAATTTTAGCCAAAATAGCTCAAAAGTCATTTTGGCTAGCCATTTTAAAAATACATCTGCATCAGTACTTTCTATTTTAGCTAGTTTTGAATTTATATTATTTTTTAAATGAAGACTAAATACTTTAAATGTATTTATAAATTACATAAACTCAAAATGAATATTTTAAATTATAGAGAGCCTCATCTTGCTCTCTATATTTAGGAGCGAGATAATTAAAAGTTATAATAGAGAGTCACTTAGGAGTCTGGTGCAGCTGTTAAAATACATAAAAAGCTAAACATGCTCTCCAAAATAGCTAAGGAGCCAAAATAGAGAGTCTGTTAAAGATGTTCTAAGTGGCTCTCTAATTTTTTTATTTTTTGAAAAGAGGGCGGGTGCGGCTGCCCTCAAGCCTTGATTAATGAAACCATAGAATACAAGGGGGGGACATAGTGCTAGAATTTCAACCATGGAAGAAGAAGAAAGGAGGAGGAAGGAAGAGAAACACATAGAGTTAAAAAAAAACTACATTTTGACTGGAATAGAATGAAAACAATTACATCAATTTTCTTTATATACTGTAAACCATATTACTATACTACCCTTAACATCCCCCCTCAACCACATGCTTGGGTACCAAGCATAATGGTTGGAACACATGATATAAATCCCAAATGCACAGGTCATCTTCTTAAATGCTTGTGTTGTGATCAGCGGACAGCCGCACTGCACCCAATCTCATCCAAGCCTTGTGCTACTCCTATCAAGCCTTTGTCAACTTGACAACTTCTCATCCACAGAAAGAACACATGTTATCAGAAATTTCTGATATATTCTTCAACTCAGCTGATGATAACAATAAACCAGCAACATTGGCAGCAATATTAACAATCACTTCTTTTGGTTTATTAGTCAAACCACAAGTAGTCTTACATCAATTCCCACTCAATCCAATTCACCAAATCATTGCACCAATGGCCATTGTCCAACATCCGAAAAACACTCTGACCAAGCCATCCAGGCCACATCTTCTCACCTTCAACACCCTCAGCATCTTTATGATAGTACATCTATCTTCTTCTATCACTTTTCACAATAATAGTACAGTCCTAGGAAATGCCAACAGCCACAGCCCGGAAGAATATATGAAAGAAGAGGAAAAACAAAGATAAGTGCAGAAGGCAAAAGATTGAATGGTAATTGTACAGATTTTGATCTTGATTTGTTTTGACTGGTAATTGTACATAAGCAAAAACTGAACAATGAACAGAACAACAAAAGGATTGAATGGTAGTTTGAATGGTAATTGGACAGAAGCAAATTGAAAGAAAAGCTTAAAGGAAATCAACAAGAGACTTGGTAATTGTACAAAATTGGTTTCCTTGGTAATTGTACAGAATTGGTTTCAATGGTAATTGTACAGAAGAAAATTGAAGAAATGCAAAAAGCAACTTGAAGGGAAAGGCTGTGACACAGGACAATTGCATATCTCCAATCAATATATGAATAAATTTCACTAGAGCACCAAAGCATAACATATCAACCTTATAACACCAAATACCATCAGTTAGCCAAACTGAGTTGATGGTACCCAACTTAATTTTCAAGAAGCTACTGAACCAATTGAACTTTCATGAGAGATCAGTCAAGATTTTACCAAAAAGAAGATGAAAATAGCCAGAGCTCACATCACAGATTTCTCTGAAATTTCATCACCGTCGGAGTCGGAATCAGTCGATGGCGGAGAAGCCGTCGAGTTATCGTGTCCTTCAGTCGAATATGGAGGTCCAGTGGTCACCGGCGACACGGCTTCTGACGAGAACCGTAGTGAACAACAGAGCTGAGGCGACGATGCTTCCAAGGTCGTGGATGGTGACGCGGCGAGAGTAGAAAACAAATAGACTCCGAAGACTGCGAGAGTTCGCGGCGAGTGTAGAAAGCAAATCAACTCCGGAGACAGCAACACGGCTTCCCGGTGATGACGAGTGATTGAGAGATTGAAAATTTTAGGGTTTGGAAATTCTGATTTGGGGATGGGCTTATTCGATAGGATTTCTCTGAATTGAACCAAAAAGAAAGTAAGGATGAAGAGAATTGCAACGGTGGAGCGATGGTCAAGCCACCATGGCTCTGATACCATGCTAGAATTTCAACCATGGAAGAAGAAGAAAGACGAAGAAAGGAGGAGGAAGGAAGAGAAACGCAGAGAGTTAAAAAAAAAACTACAATTTGACTAGAATAGAATAAAAACAATTACAACGATTTTCTTTATATACTGTAAACCATATTACTATACTACCCTTAACACATAGAGCCTGAACCCCAACTTACAAAAAGTAATGTATTCTAACATGCACAAGTTAGCAAAGAGTGCATCATTGGCTACTCTATTTGCTTTGACAAAGCGATGACATAAAGAGATAACTCTACTAAGGAGAAGCATCATCATAACAAATAGCACAGCTTTCCTACTATGTTGCCGCACAGAATCATATCTGGCGGCACTTCGTTTCATCCTGCCACTAGGAGGTTGCTTCTATTTTAAAACAGATAGCCGTCTCACTAGGCTAGACAAGGCACACTGAGTGTGCAGACCGGGATAAAGCCCACTATCGCCTACCATATTTTGATGGGAACTTATTAGAGACAACAAATAAACTAACTTGAAAGTAAAAAAGCATAAAGAAATAACAGCATCCCAGATTGGGCCCAAAGCCTGAACCTAGGACCAAGATCTGTCCAAGTGGGTAAGGAGACAATGCGCCCAGAATTGTTGTTCCAATCTCAACCCCACCACTGCACCACTACCTGCAGCAGACCACTTGCACTGTCGGACCTTCACCGCTGTCACAGCACCACCGTCGACCCCAAGCCTCTTGCCTGACCTGAGTTGCCGACTCCATTCAGCCCAAAATTGGATCTGGTCGGCATTCGGCATTACAGATCTGTCAGCCCTCCACTTGCGACCAACCCAGATCGGAGCGATCTCTGATCCTAGCTAGCCTCACCTCCACTGTCCCATCGCCGATCGATCAAGCCACAACCTTGCTTAGCGGTGTAATCCGACTTCCCCCACCCTTCCAACCTGCCAGCCAACATGTGTTCCTGAAACTCTTCTGGCCGGCCGCACAACCTACCTGCCCCATTCTTGACACAGATCGCGGACCCAGTGTTCCACCGGTATCCAACATAGCAGCCAAGAGAGGCGCTACCATTCACGTCCCGTCCGACAACTATGTCCCTAGGACGTGCCGCCGAACGGAGAAGAAAATCAAGCTAGAGGCGGCAAGCGCGCAGAAGCAGTGGCTCTCTATTTTAACTTTTAGCTATTTCGCTCCTAAACATAGAGAGCAAGATGAGGCACTCTATTATTTTTGTAAATTTAAAACATTTCTTTTAAGTTATTATATGTAATCTATAAATGAAATTAAACGATTTTTATTCAATTAATAAATAATGTAAATTTAAAACTAGCTATTATGAAGGAGTTGAATGTTAATGTCTTTGGTAACGTTCGTACTGCTGTGGATAGTGCGCGCGCTGCCCTTGAAAAAATTCAACTAGCCATATCTCTTGATGGGTTTATTGAAGCGCATCATGTTGAGGAGCTTTTAACCTAGGATATCGATGCTTTGTCGAATGCTTTATTGATTCAGGAAAAATTCTGGGTAGAGAAGGCTAGGGTGAGATGGATTAGGGAAGGTGACAGAAATTCTGCCTATTTCCATACTTTGGCAAGATCGAAGAGCACGCTCCTCTATCACTTCTCTTCGCATTGGGAATGACTTGGTGGATGATGTTAATATTTTGCGTGATCATGTCGTTCAACATTTCACAAGTACCTTTTCAGATGATGGAAATATTGATGATACAAGTTTGGTTGAAAATCTTATTCCTTCAATGGTTTCAGATTCAGAAAATTGCTCTTTACTTGCTATTCCTTTTGCTGAAGATGTCAAAAATGTTGCATTTTCCATGAATGTTGATAGTGCCCCAGGTCTGGATGGTTATACTAGTCATTTTCTTCAGGCTTGTTGGGATGTTGTTGGGTTGGATATGGTCCGTGCTGTTAGATATTTCTTTCAATCAGGTTATATATTGCCCGATCTAAATTCCAACTTTGTGGCGCTCATTCCAAAGTTTTAAGAAGCAAATGTTATCACTCAGTTTCGGCCCATTGCTATGGCTAATTTTTCTTTTAAAATTATTACTCGCATACTAGCAGACCGTCTTGCTCCTATTGCTTCCAGGATTATATTGCCGAATCAATTTGCTTTTTTGAAACGAAGACAAATCTCTGATTGCATCTTTCTGGCTTCTGAATGTGTTAACTTGTTGGATAATAAATCTCATGGAGGGAATGTTGCTATTAAGTTTGATGTAGCAAAGGCCTTTGATACTTTGAATTGGGACTTCCTTCGAAGGGTTCTTAATGCTTTTGGTTTTCATGCAACTTTTGTAGAATGGATTAGTTCTATATTGGCTTCAGCTCACCTCTCCATCCTATTTAATGGCTCTCCAGTGGGATTTTTTTGTTGTAGCCGTGGAGTTCGACAAGGTGATCCACTATCTCCTCTTCTCTTTTGTCTTGCTGAAGAGGTTCTTAGCCTTGGTATCTTGCGTCTGGTTGATATGGGGCATGTCCAAGATATTTCCTCTCCTCATACTGTGAAAGTCCCTTCTCATGTCTTATTTGCTGATGATATAATGGTTTTTTGTAAATGAGATAAAAGAAGCCTACTAAATCTTATGGCTTTCTTTGAGGAGTACGGACTCAACTCGGGCCAGTTGGTGAACAAAACCAAGTCTCATGTTTATTTGGGCAAGTCAGTCATTCATCGACTTACTCTAATATATTCTTGGTTGGGTATTCTAGTGGGTAAATTGCCCTTCATGTACCTTGGCGTGCCAATTTTTGTTGGCCAACCAAAGCGAATTTACTTCCAAGTCTTTGCTGATCGAATTCTTAATGTTATGTCCCATTAGAGAAGGCATTCTCTCTCCATGGTAGGACGAGTAACTCTGGTCAATTCTGTGGTGGTTAGTATGCTTTCCCATAGTTTCACAATTTATGCTTGGCCAAAGACTGTACTGCAACAACTTCGAAATTGGATGATGAATTTTATTTGGACCGGCAAAGTGTCTTCTAGAGCCTATCATCCGGTGTCTTGGAAAAAGTGTTGTGCTCCGTTGAAGGAGGGTGGTCTTGGAGTTTGTAATATTATGGCTCTTAATAAAGCTTTCCTCCTAAATTTCTTTGGGATTTCTTAACTAAGTCTACACCATTGGCTGCTTTTTTTTTTTTGCTCGGTTTCTTCAACGTTCAGGTCAGCCATGTTCTTACTATAAAAAATCATCTATTTGGCCTGGCATGCGACCCTTGTTTATGGATATTTTCTACAGCTCTAAATGGATTGTGGGCAATGGTCGTTCAATTGATTTTTGGCATGGTAATTAGCTTAATGATTCAGTTGTTGATAAATTGGGTATTGACCATCAACTTGGCAAGTTATTATGTGCCAAAGTTTCTGATTTCATCAAAGATGGCTCTTGGTATTGCTCTACTAATTTAATTGCTGACCTTGCTACACTTTGGTCAAAAATTTCAGCTATTAGACTTCCTTATTCAGACAAGGAGGATAGGCTAGTGTGGTTGGATTCTTCTGATGGGAACTTATCTTTATCTATAGTCTATGAGTTGAAGAGGAGTACTTTACTATAACATGGTATTGGTACTCAATTGCAATTGCTATAGTGGGGATCGAATGATGGGAGCAAGCTTCTACTCTCTTTGGAATGCTAGAAATTCTATTCGATTTGATGAGCGTTGCTTAACGATTGATTATTTGATTCACTCTATCAAGCTGCAAATTCAAGAGGTTGACTCTTGGGGATTCAAAATTATGCGTAACTCAGTAGATAAGCTTTGTAGTTTTAGTGCTCTTGGAATCAGTGGTAGAGCCTCAATAACACATCAAATTTGTGAAGTAAATTGGCATGCTCCTTGTGCTTTTCAATTAAAGGTTAATACAGATGGTGCTGCTCGTGGGACGCCAGGGCTTGCAGACTATGGAGGTATTTTTCGTGATCATTTGGGCAATTGTATGGGTTGTTTTGCTGGTTCCATGGGTATTGCTACTGCCCTAGAAGCAGAGCTTTAAGCCATTATTCATGCAGTTACAATAGCATCAGGAAAAGGATGGACTTCTCTTTGGATTGAGTGTGATTCAGCGGTAGCAATTCACTTTCTTGTCAATAAAAATTGCTCAGTCCCTTGGCGTCTAACTGTACGTTGATTGGGTAAATTGTTGTATCATTCTCTCCTCTATGCAGATTCGATTTTCACATATTTATCGAGAAGGGAATCAAGTGGCTAACTGCTTAGCTAACTATAGGGCGGATCATAAGGGGCATTATTGGTGGGACTCTTGCCCTCCTTGTGCTTCGGCTGCCTTTGTTCACAATCTACAAGGTTTACCGAATTTCCGTATTAGCTAATTCTGTGGTGCTTGATAGACTTCATGAAAAGGTGAGCTTGGGTTGTGGTGGTTTCTGCTGCATGGTTGCTGATGAACTATAGGTGTGTTCCATATATGTGGTTGCTGCGTGGTCATATATATAGCATGTTTACTGCATGTCTTTCTTCTATCCATCAGTTTGTAACTATTGCTTAGTGTTCACTTTGAGTACTTTACTTCATTTTATTCTCAGAGAGGTTTTGGTTCATGGCCCCCCTCTCTCTTCTTGTATTTCTTTTCTTTTATTAATAACATAAAATAGAGGGATGAGCGGTGGGTTCCCCGTTATGATGGGCCCCTTTCTTACGAGATTGTGGGTGGGTGCTAGTCACCACAAATTGCCTATCGTAGAGGAACTAATATCGTCTAATCCTTTATTTAATTTAAAAAAAAAAAATTAAAACTAGCTAAAATAGAGATAACTGAAGTGGTTAACTAAAAATGATGTTTTGTTACTTTAGCTAAAATTTAACTATTATTTATTTTTTAGTTAAATTTTAGCTATAGTAAGTTAGTAACCAAATATCATTTTAGCTAATATAATATTGTTAAAAATATCATTAATCTCACGTGCATTTCTTCTGATTAAGCGCGCTTAATCATCAACCGACGACACACGCGGCCTATATATCGACTCAGATCTCTCTCTCATTATCCACTAGAAACTCCCGATGGCGCTTCTCAACGTCTCCATGTGCTCCAAAATCCCAAACCCTTCCCGCCAACACCTCTCCCTCTCCGGCTATCCTCCGCCCCAGGTACATTACGCCACCCCTGCTTCCTTCTCACACTCTCACCCCTCTTCCTCTGATTCTCTCAGTTTCTTTCTTCGCAGGTACTCAAGACTCAATCCGAAGCTTCCAGAAACCTTGCGCTGCAAATCGGAGAATCCGTCTGCAAGGCCAGCCTGATCGCCGCGCTCTCTGCTTCTCTGTTCGCGGCCGACCCTGCGCTCGCCTATATCGTAAGGGTTAATGTTCGATATGTGTTTTCGGTGATGGAAAAAATTAGGATTGTGTAGTGAATTTAGTGTCTGTTTTTTGGATGGAAGGGTGGAGGTCCGTACGGTTCAGAGGTGACTAGGGGGCAGGACCTTACCGGGAAGGACTTCAGCGGCTTGACTTTGGTCAAGCAAGACTTCAAAACGGTCCAAATCAGTAAAATTTCGATGATACACACACACACATTTCTTACCTGCAATTGTTTCGTATTTTGTGCTGAGTTTATGTGATTCATTTTGTTACAGTCCATATTGAGGCAGGCGAATTTTCATGCCGCAAAGTTGTTAGGAGCTAGCTTTTTTGATGCTGATTTAACAGGTATCAACGTTAATTTAATTATTTCTCATAGTAATGGTGAATATGTATAATGTGATTTAGGTGGGAAATTCCTTAATGCTGTTTTGTTTATTTTTGTTGTTGAGAGATTAAGCATATATCTGATAAACCATGAATGATATTCGCTATCCAGGGGCTGATCTTTCTGATGCTGATCTAAGAGGTGCAGACTTTTCCTTGGCCAATGTGACAAAGGTGAGCATTGATGGAACTCTTATGCCTGTTCGAGTTATAAGAAATACTTCTGCAGTTTCCTCGTATCGTTATATAGATTTATCAGTATCAGATTACCTGTTTAATACAACCTATGCTGATAAATGTTGAAGAAAAGGTAGAGAGGGCTATTACAATGTGTGTACTTGTACAGTATGTGTGTGAATATCCCATTGCTGGGAGCCTGGGACATATTGGATTCCAATGTGGACTTTTATGGCCAATGAGCTTTTTTGCCAATTGGGGACATAGATAGTCCTGTCTTCATAAGGTTCTTACCATGCATGTACTACTTTTTCCAGGTAAATTTGAGCAATGCTAACTTGGAAGGTGCATTTACTACAGGCAACACATCTTTCAAAGGATCAACTATCACAGGTGCAGGTATGTGAAAAACAGAAAACATTTGCACAATGGTGATATTTTTGATAGTTTGCCTTAATGTGTTCTCAAATCCATGCTAGTAAGTTATGTATTACAAACAGTAGAAAATTAAGTTAGAAAACAAAGATATTAGCTTTTTCACTTTCACTTTACCACTAGTTGTTTCTGTTGTCTTTGGCTAGTTCTACAGTTGGAAACTTCTATGAGCCTTAATATTCCCTGGAAAAGTAAATGGAATATTTCACTTCTTGGGTCAAACACGCATAGCTTAGTTTTGTTGTTAACAAGATTTCTGTAATTCAAGTACGTAACCCATTTTGGATGATTTGCCTTTTATCTGGTCAGACTTCACGGATGTTCCTTTGAGAGATGATCAGCGGGAATATCTTTGCAAAATTGCTGATGGGTAAGATACCTTCGTTTGTAGATTATGTCTTCACGAATATGTTTCATTTATGGTGACACATCTGTTATGTTAACAGGGTAAATCCAACAACCGGAAATGAAACACGTGAAACCTTGTTTTGCAAATAATACTTCATTCGATGCGGAATTCAAATGTAGGAGGTCATTGTGAATTTGTGATGGAAATGGTGATATACTGATATGCAAAAGCCAATTTTCGTGAAACAAGTGAACGAGAACTTGTAAAGCAACTATGCCTTTCATTTATCCAGAAGTATATGCGTAGACATATTATAGACCAGAGATTGTTCTTTTTGTAAATTCCATATCAAGGACCATCTACTGATTAAACATCATAGACTGTTGAATTTCTACTCTTGGGGTGATTCCATTGCGTGTCTCTGGAAGGTTTAGGCTGTACTTTTTTTTTCTTCCTTTCATCTGCGATTTACTACTACATGAAGGATAAATAAAAAACAAATACATTTTGTACCTCGTACTAGTTCTTTTTCTGTTTGAATTGGATGACAGCATTTGGACTTCAATGACATTCCATTGCGTCTTACACATGGAGATTTTGGTTGTGCTTGGTTAACATAGGCGGAGTCTGAGGCTGAGGCGAATTAGTTGTACTCTTTTTTTCTCCATTTACTTTCATTGGGATTTTGGTTGCGTATGGTCAACATAGGCTGAGTCTGAGGCTGAGGTGAGTCAGATGTACTCTTATCTTCTCCACTGCTGGCAACATCACCTTTCATGAGGTTTGGCGTCTTACAGTTACGGGAATTTCAGATTTTCAGTGCTGTGAGGTCACCTTAGTCTCAGCCATTGACAAGAATTAGTAAATCGCTTTTAGCTTTCACTTACCTATAATCTCAAAGAATAGCAAAAGGCAACACATTAAACCCATCTATGCGGTATTCTTCGTGCGATGAAAGGATTGGTCAATGCCCATTTGCAATTTTCTTTGAACTCCCATTAGTACTTGTTGACTATTTTATGAGTATAATCTGTGATTCACAGTTTAACTTAAGTCAATTAATTTTAAGTTGGATGTTCGAAACTTATAAGATTCATGTTGTGCACTAAAGATGTTTTCGAGCAATTTTCATATGAGCTGTGGCACCTTTAACATAATGAAAGTTACCCTTGACTTGACAAAATGTGTTTGGATAGAACTCGTGCAAATTCGTGTGCCTGAAGGCATATGGTGCGGTTTAGGCCCAGTTTGGTATTGCTTTTGGAACCTGCTTTTGGTCCAGAAGTGCTTTTGGAGAAAAGTGAGGTTGTTTGGTAAACTCCAAATTGTTGCTTTTGGCGGAAGCACTTCTGTGGCAGCAGAAAATCAGAAGCTACTTTCAGTAGCTTTTGAAAATGGCTTTTGTGCGCCTCGTTCTTTTCTAAAATTTACACTGAACACAGTCTTTTTTCTTCATCTATCGAGGCAAAAGCCGCAAAACCATCGCATTCTCCTCCTCCTCTCTCTGCCTTCAAATACTTGAGCATCATTCATACTCATCGGAAGAAATCGAGGAGAGGACCTCTACTTCTCCTCCTTCTCTCTCTACTGTCACTGAAAATCTGAGGAGCATCATTCTTCTCATCATAAACTCGAGAGAGGATTTCTATTTCTGATTGTCTTATCCTCAATCCTTCCTTCTCTACGGTCATTGATCTGAGGAGCATCAATCATCCTTATCATAAACTCGATAGAGCAGCGTCGTCTCCATATTCTAAAAGGTAAAATCTCTTACCAACTATTTTACTGACTTATTTGGACTGATTGATTTGATTTTTATCAAACATCAAATCTATTTGGTTTGGGATTGTTGTTCTGTTTTTTTCTTTTTCTTTTTATTTTCATTACCAATTCTGATTCTAAAAAGGATTGGGTGTGGAATTTTTGATAGATTTTTAATTACGTAGTTGTGGCTTCAATGTTTATATCAGTTTCTTGAGCTTAAAGAGAAAGAAAGGGGGTAAAAATCCCTTTCTTGCATTGAGTTGTGGAAAAGCTATTAAGTAATTTAAGTTTTTGGGTCCAGCTTCAAAGTTTTAGATAGGAATCAATTTTCATTCTAGTAGCTAGCTTAGCTGGTTTACTTTTTTCTCTTGCTTTCACACTTAAATTACCATTGTGCTCTCGAAACGCACATGGAAGTGTTCTTCTACTTGATCTTGGCATAATTACTATGCAATTGATTGGCCTGAGATATCTTTATTCCTTCTAGTCTTTTATTTATGATGTTCTTGTAAATCCTATTTGCAGATTATGACATATAAAGTGAAGAGATAGAGGCCAATGCACATGAATGAGATGGTTCGGGAAGATGAGAAATGGAGGTGTTAAAAAATACAATTGCACAACATCTAATTTAGTTGCAAATTTGAATTGACTTTAATATATTTTGTGTAGTAGATCTCCTTGAACTATGGTCAAGGAATTAGTCCAAACATTTTGGACTTATTTTGTGTAATAGTAATTAGTTTTACTGTATATTAAAGGTTATATACTATATCTTTTATTGGGATCAAGCAATGTGTAACAAAAAAATCTAAAATTAATCATATAATTTGTGTAATTAATATAGAAGATGATAGAAGATGAGATGAAAATCATGAAACTGATGCATCAATATT
This sequence comes from Rosa rugosa, assembly GCF_958449725.1. Taxonomy (NCBI): domain Eukaryota; kingdom Viridiplantae; phylum Streptophyta; class Magnoliopsida; order Rosales; family Rosaceae; genus Rosa; species Rosa rugosa. Next base: position 46,227,478 of record NC_084825.1, read on the forward strand.
TTTAACAAGTGTACAAGAACAATACACGAGACAAATTATAATTTTGTACGGTTACATGATTAAAAAGCAAAATTATGTATTTTAGTAGCATTTTTAGTATTTATGATCATTTTGGAAATTATACCCAGTCATAGCATTTTCCACTTGCAACTTACCAAACACTTAGAAATTGCTTTTTATTCTCACAGCACTTTTAAAAACAGTTTACCAAACACTCAGCTGCTTCTTCTCACGGCAAAATCAGAAGTGTTTCCTCTCACAACAAGTTCGGAAGTGCTTCTTCTCACAGCACAATAATCCCAAACTAAACCTTAGCCACATTGGACCAATATGCAAGTGGATTTGGCGTGGGTAAGCATGCATGCTTTGGTCTCAAATACTATTATCAACCTCTTGCCATAGATGTGCGGCTGAGAGAGAGAGAGAGAGAGAGAGAGAGAGAGAGAGAGAGAGAGAGAGAGAGAGAGAGAGAGAGAGAGAGAGAGAGAGAGAGAGAGAGAGAGAGAGGAGTTTTACTTCAATTTTGGTCTAATCTAACCCTTAATCATAGAAGTGCAGCAATGGCTTATGGGTGCTGATCTCTATAAGCAGTATATGGTAATCCCTCTAGAAACAAACCTCTCTAGCTGGCCAAGAGTATTGTAACCTCCCAGCTCTCCATGCTGACTAACTCTCTATATTGTTATAGATTCCGAGGGTGTGCATCTCCTAATTCTAATCAGCATCGTTTCGCCACTTATGCTTTCACGATTCTCAATCTCGCTGCACTGTCTCAGCGGAGCCTGCTCTTGCCAATCAACACAATTAAATCAGATTCAGAATTCCTAAATCACATCGAAAAAATGCAAACGGATCTCATCTTTGTGGTTTGAAAATATGACTCCTCTAACATTGCTCGTGTATATCAGGGCTCGTAGGGAAAAGTACGTAGTAACAATAATTTCATGCTTGTGGTACAATCAATCAATACATTATGCATGGGAACAAACTTTATGGAAAATAGGAGCAATAGTGCTATTACTAAAGAGAGGTGAAGTTACCTTTGTCCAGTACTGAGGGTCCATCTTCCTTGAAACGACTACGATCCTCTGCATTGCCATTGCATAGGCATAGTCTGCTCTTTTACATTTCTTCCCTTTATCACTCACAAACCTCTTGTAAGTAGTCAAAGTATCTCCACTATTACCGTCCTTAACATCCTCCAAGAAATAAGTGATTGGCTGCTCACACGGGTTGGAGCTCACGGGTCGGGTGTTGAACGTGAAGGGTCCATTAGTCCCACTCCGCCACGTCTTGAACGTCTGCAACGGCGTCTGAAGTTCAAGAGCCGACACCATTGAGGGGTAGAGCTGAATGGTGTAGCCCCATGAAATGGACACTGTCCATTGGCGCCTCCGGTCGTAGCAGAAGCTCTGTTGTAGGATCCGAGACGGGTCAACTCGGTATGCATGGACGAGGGACTTGACGGAGTCTAGATGGGTCTGGTCGGGGAAAATGGGTTCCAAGGCGTCAATGTGGTGAAGGGAAACCAGTGGTGCCAATGGGTGAGCCGCTAAAACACCATACGGGTCACCTCTGATGTCAAACTGAAAAATCACAATATACCAAACGGGTCATGTTCCCATATTTTGAAAGAAAAACTAAACCCTAACCCTAGATAACATTCTTCCAGTTAATAATTACACCATACTAGAAGTGCTAAGTTCCAGTTACATAGACCCGAAAACAGCAAAAGAGTTCAAGATGTAAAATCCAATACTAGGGTAATGAGATTCGTACTCTCCATTACATGTATTCATGTACAGCGCAGTAGGATCGGATTTCACATCTTGAACTCGATCTACTACTTAAGATAACCGAGCGAGACAAAGTTAGGCACACTAGATTAAAGCTATTATGTGGGAAAAGTTACTGTTGTCTCTAGAATCTTTCTGGAGACTCTGGCACGAAACTGAATGCAAATGCAACACTCCAAAGAAAGCACGAACTGGTGTACAGTGGGTTAGAACGGTTAGGGCGACCGTCTTTCCCTATTTAATTAAGTGCAAAGTGTTCTAGGCCTGCAGTATAAAGTAATACTAAGTGTTCTGGATTCATGTGTTTAGCAGTAATTGAATATGGAATTGTGTTTTAGCTTATTCACTAGCAATGAAAGAATATACATAGTTTTTATCTTCATAATTGTTTACGGTATATATCTTGCGGCTTTCTCTGTTACTCTACTAAACCCTAAACCTAATGCAGGACACGTATCAAAAGTACGTACCTGGTGGAACCCACTCAGCTTCGTGAGAGGCACACCGATCTCGACCATGCAAGCCCACACCCTCTGATCAGAGCCGTACATGTTGAAGTACCGGTCCAGACAGCCGTCCATCAGCTCCGCCAAACGCGCCGCCAGCGTGTAGCTGATGGCGAACCCGCCGCCGCCAAACGCCATGTCGTACGCGTGCATCACGTCCTGCTCGACGCTCTCCGAGTTCCCGCCAATGTAGTACATCTGGTTATGATCGTACTGTGATAGCACCGAGACCAAGTTGTCGGGGAAGAAGACCGTGTCGTCGTCTCCCATAACGAACCATCTCACGTTCGGCAGCCGGAGGTTAAAGCTGTCCACCACGATCCGGGCCATCCGGACCTCCGACTGGGAGTGCACGTACCTGAACTGGGTCCAGTTCTCCGACACCCGGTACGGGATATAAGCTGAAACGTCATTCTCCGGCTTCGAGTCCAGCCAGACGTATCCGCGTGTGGTGTTCGAGTTCCACCATGTTTCGGCGTAGGGGCACCGGACGCGCCACGTGTCGACGGAGCTGCCGAGACCGAACAGAATGTGGGAGATGTCGGTGGGTAGTTCGCTGTCGTCGGTGGTGGTGGCGAAGACGGCGGAGACGGCGGTGCGGGCTCGGTTTCGGTCCAGGATGGGGAACCAGTTGGATTGGGGAGAGAAGGCGAAGCTCAGGGCGAGTGAGATTGAAGCGATCAGAGAGAGAATGAGGCCCACGCGCATGCACCGAACCAATAAATTACGTTTGGTTTTTTCCGGCAATGACACCAAGTTCGGTGCTTTGAGCTGCTCCAATCGGCTCGGACTCATTTCTTTTGCTTTTCCGTCCCCGGAAAGCTTTCAATTTACGGGACTACCTGTCTGGCCGAAAATGTTGTCACATACAGGAAACCCAGAAAATCTCATCAGAATGATATTTCCCAGAATTTTTTTTTTTTTTTTTTTTTGGGACAAGCAGAAGCTTTGGGTTTATAAGCTAGCGAAGGAGGATGAGAGAAGTGGGCGGAATTCCCGGAGAGTGATAAAGTGTGATGAAAAATAATAATACGAAGGAAACCAAAACCAGAGGAAGTGAAATCAAGCGGGGTGATGATATAATGATATATGCTCTTTAATTTTATATGAACCACAAGAAAAGGCACCAAACTGGACCCTAAACACCAGGCCTCTCTGCAATGGGAGAGTCGGAGAGAGATAGGCCAACCCAAACCACCCATTTTTGGGGAATATTCAATATTGTCAGATTGTGCCAGGACTATTTTAACCCAAGCCCACCCCAATTGTTCTTTTCTTTTCTCAAGGAACCATGTAAATGTATGGACTAGTATATGCCTTTCATTTATCCAGAAGTATATGCGAAGACATATTATAGACCAGAGATTGTTTTGTTGTAAATTCCAGATCAAGGACCACTCTTGAATTTCTTCTATTTGGATGGGATCCGGGGATGATACCTAATGAGTTATGAACTTGTCATTGGCATTTACATCGTAGATCTCTGGGAAGGTTTAGGCTGTACTTTTTCTTTTTTCATCTGGCATTTACTACTACATGAAGGATAAATAAAAAAACAAATACATCTTTGTACCTTGTATTAGTTATTTTTCTGTTTGAATTGGATAATGCTGTAACGTATTGAACTTCAAGGACCTTTTTTCCATTGCGTCTTACATTCATTGAGATTTTGGTTGCGCATGGTCAACATAGGCCGAGGCTGAGGTGAGTCAGTTGTACTCTTATCTTCTCCGTTGCTATTAATACCATTGTTGGCGTCATCACCATTCATCAGTTATGGGGTCTTACAGTTACTGCAATTACAGATTTTCAGTGCCGTGAGGTCACCTTAGTCTCAGTCATTAACAATTATACCTTTCGTTGCCATCAACAACACAATAATAAACTGCTTTTAGCTTTCACTTACCTATAGATATTGTGTTGACTCCACTCAAAGAATAGCAAAAAGCAACACATTAAACCATCTAATGCGGTACTCTTCGTGCGATGATGAGATTGGCCAAGGCCGGCCCATTTGCAATTTTCTTTGAACTCCCATTAGTACTTGTTTGATAGTTTTATGAGAAATATGTAATTGTCGATTTGACTTTTGTCAATTAATTTTAACTAGGATGTTTTAAACTTATAAGATTCGCGCTGTGCACAAATGATGCTTTCGAGCATTTTCAACCAACCATTTTCATATGAGCTTTGGCACCTTTTAACATAATGAAAGTTACACTTGTGGGCAAATGCTGTGTGGATGGAACTTGTGCAAATTCGTGTGCCTCAAGGCCTATGGTGCGGTTTAGCCACACTTGGCCACAATATGCAAGTGCATCTGGAGTGGGTAAGCTTGCTTTGGTCTCAAATACTATTATCAAATAACACTTGCCATAGATGTGAGGGCAAGTGCTCTATCATTGAAAGTTGAAACTAGTAAGTCACTAATAAAAGAAAAGAGAGACGGAGAAAAAGAAAGAATGAAACAAAGGGAGTTATTACTTCAAGTGTGGTCTAATCTACCCTTTACCATGTTACAGAAGTGAAACAATGGCTTATGGGTAGCATCTCTATAAGCAGTATATGCTAATCCCCCCAAAACAAACCTCTCTAGCCTAGAGTATTGTAATCTCACAGCCCTCCGTTCTGATTAACCCTCTATATTGTTATAGATTCCGAGGGTCTACATCTCCTAATTTTAATCATCATCGTTCCGCCCCTTAAGCTTGCACGATTTTTAATCTCGCTGCACTGTCTACGCGGAGCCTGCTCCTGCCAATCAACACAATCAAATTAGAGTCGGAATTCCTATATCATATCGAAAAACTGCAAATGGAGTCTTATCATTGTGATTTGAAAAAGTGATCCCTCTAAAATTACCCGTGTATATATATTAGGGCTCGTAGAAAAAAATTAGTAACAATAATTTCATGTGTGTACAATCAATCAATACATTATGCATGGGACCAAAGTGTATGGAAAAATAGGAGCAATAATGCTAGTCCTAAAGAGAGGTGAAGTTACCTTTGTCCAGTACTGAGGGTCCATCTTCCTTGAGAGGACTACGATCCTCTGCATTGCCATTGCATGATGATAGTCTGTTGTATTACATTCCCTCTCTTTATGACCGAACCTCTTGTAAGTAGTCAAAGTATTCCCTCTCTTGCCGTCCTTAACATGCTCCAAGAAATAAGTGATTGGCCGCTCACACGGGTTGGAACTCACTGGTCGGGTATTGAACGTGAAGGGTCCATCAGCCCAACTCCGCCACGTCTTGAACGTTTGCAACGGCCTTCGAAGATCAAGAGCCGACACCATTGAGGGGTAGAGCTGAAGGGTGTAGCCCCATGAAAGGGACACTGTCCATTTACGCCTCCGGTCATAGCAGACACTTTGTTGTAGGATCCGAGGTGGGTCAACCCGGTATGCATGGAAGAGGGACTTGATCGAGTCTAGATGGGTCTGGTTGGGGAAAATGGGTTCCAAGGCGTCAATGTGGTGAAGGGACAATAGTGGTGCCAATGGGTGAGCCGCTAAAACACCATAAGGATCACCTCTGATGTCAAACTGAAAATTTACAATATACCAATCGGGTCATGTTCACATCCTTGAAAGAAAGCAAAAAGAAACTAAACCCTAACCCTAGATAACATTTTTTGAGTTAATAGTCACATGATATCAAAAGTTTTAAATTCTAGTTACATAGCTAGATCCGAAAATAGAAGAGTTCAAGATGTGTCGCAATCTCCGGCACGTGTTCATACTCAACGCAATAGGATCGGATTTCACATCTTGTGTTGTCTCTAAAATCTTTCTAGAGACTCTGCCACGGTGCCACCAATCATCATTACTACTGTAGTCAAAATTGAAGAGCATCTTCGGTGAAACTGAATACAAACGCAAGACTCCAATGAAAGCACGAACTGGTATACAGTGGTTTCTTAGAATGGTTAGGGCGACCGACAGGTGGAAGAAACAGGAGCAATCTAAGCAACCTAATCTTAAGTGCTCTATAATCGACACGAAATCGGGGTACTAATATTCCAAACGATGAAGAAAGGTTAGAAAGCAAAGTGCTTAAAGACAACCATGGGGATTTGATTCATGGTCATTATGTTCTAGGCCACCAACACTAATCTTTGTCATAACAAAGTAGTGCAGAATATTCATAAAGAAAGCAATATCATGAGGAATAAAGCTAGTTCTGGACACGTAGCACTTTCTTTTGAAACTTTGTGAGACATGACAAAGCGCAACCACATGCTAGCATTTAACTTATAGTATTGATTATTGGTACATGGACCAACTATAAAACCTAACATCAATCAATAGCACCGGGTTGCAGAGTAATTTTTTACGTGGGGTTATAATATTCACTTTGGACCGATTGTGTTATATGTTAGTGCTTCGTTTACTTGGTACGTTTAATTTGTTATGGCTTTTGGAATGAATATAAGTGCACATATCGTTCTCAATCTAGTTTATGCGTCATGTGTTTGATCCTTTTTTTATTATTATTATTTTCCCTATTTTAAGTGGAAAGTGTTCTAGGCCTGCAGTATAAAATAATACTAAGTTGCTACACTATTGTGGGAAGTTCACATACGAATATGGAAACTCATGCTTTAGTTTATTCACTAATCACTACTCATCAAATAATATATTTGGAGTTCAAGAGTTCATGTTATCTTTGTAAATTGTTTCCATTATATATCTCGCTGATTTAAGGAAGTGTCATTAGAATATGGAGTTATCGTACTAACTCTACAATGAAAATAAGATGTTCGATTAATTAACTTAACCAAGTAAAATATTCTAGTTCGAGAAGGTCTTTTAGATAATTTTGAATCTCTTCTATCTATCAATCTATAAACATTTTCAAATGTTTTACACCATACTCCGGAATAGACAATATTCTGAACTTTTAACCCCCATCACATGCTCCAAGCAAAATGCAAATTCTCATTTGTCTATAGTTCAAACTTCATCGATCAAAGTCGATCGAACAACTGTTGGGTTATCACCTTACTGTTATTCTGTTCCAACTTCCAACGAATTTGACTCAAGTCCAACCAAACAGTAATTTGTAATTACTGTCCCCAAAACCCGCCATACACGTGGCAGAAACCCACCGGACACGACCATTCACCCACCGTGAACGTTAAGAACGACAAAAAAGACCTCGTTTTGACTGACCGACTTGACGACTTGCAAGTCTTGCCAAGCAAGTAATAAACCAAAACCAAAACCAAAACCAAACGCTAAAAAAGCACGACACGTATCAAAAGTACGTACCTGGTGGAACCCACCCAGCTTCGTGAGAGGCACACCCGTCTCGCTCACGCAGGCCCACACCCTCTGATCGGAGCCGTACATGTTGTAGTACCGGTCCAAACACCCGTCCATCAGCTCCGCCAGACGCGCCGCCAGCGGGTAGCTGATGGCGAACCCGCCGCCGCCGAACGCCATGTCGTACGCGTGCATCACGTCCTGCTCGACGCTCTCCGAGTTCCCGCCAATGTAGTACATCCGGTTATGGTCGTAACGTGACAGCACCGAGACCAAGTTGTGGGGGAAGAACACCGTGTCGTCGTCTCCCATCACGAACCACCTCACGTTCGGCAGCCGGAGGTTGAAGCTGTCCACCACGACCCGGGCGATCCGGACCGCCGACTGCGAGTGGCTGTACTTGAACCGGGTCCAGTTCCCCGACACCCGGTACGGGATATAAGCCGAGACGTTAGTTAAGTTCTCGGGTTTCGCGTCCATCCAAACGTATCCGCGTGTTGCGTTCCGGTCCCACCATGTTTCGGCGTAGCGGCTCCGATCGCGCCACGTGTTGACGGAGCTGCCGATGCTGAAGAGAATGTGGGAGATGTTGGTGGGGGGTTCGCTGTCGACGTCGGTGGTGGTGGTGGTGGTGGCGGAGCGGGTTCGGTTTCGGTCGAGGAGGGGGAACCAGTGGGATTGGGAAGAGAAGGCGGAGCAGAGGGCGAGTGCGAATGACGCGATCAGACAGAGGATGAGTCCCACGCGCATGCAGCGGACCAACAAAGCCTTGGTTTTTTCCGGCAATGCCACCAAGGTCGGAGGTGTAAGCTGCTCCAACCGGCTTCGACTTATTAGCTGCTCCAATCGGCTTCGACTCATTTTTCCGTATTCTTTTGCTTTTCAGTCACCGGAAAATTGTGAATTTACGAAACTTGGCGTCTGGCCGATAATGTTGTCACATATATACGCCCAGACAAGTTTCTCAGGAAAATCAGAGAAGCTCAGAATGATATTTCTCACAAGCTTTTGTTTTCTTTTAGGGACAAGCAGAGAAGCTTTGGGTTTAAGTAGGAGGAGGATGAGAGAAGTGGGTGGGAATTCCTGGAGAATGACAAAGTGTGAAGAAAAAATAGTAATAACAACAAAGGAAGCCAAATCCAGAGGAAGTGAAATTAAGCAAGGTTATGGGTTTAATTGGTGATTGCGGCTGGCTTTTTTACAGTTTACAGAAAGAAAGAAACGAAAAAAGGATAGTATTTATGCTGGCAATGTGCGTAAATTTAGGGGTATCATTCATCATCGTTTCTATAAATGACAGGCGATGATCTAAATGCATGTGTAAAATTCGTAAATATAAAGGAGCTAGTAAATTACCCTCAGGAATTGTTCATTTTAACAAGCATTCAACAGTAGTCAGATAAGGTTGTTCAACTAATTAATATCTTACTTAAACAAGTATGGTAAATTTAAATGCTAATTTCACTATTTCAGTTGTGGAAGGGGTGAACAGAGAAAGCTCCATTTTGCTTTGTTAACATCATTCACTGTTTTTGACTGGACATAGGTCGGAGTCTCATACAAACCCAGCTAATGGAATTATGGGGGAAAGTGACTTGCTTTAAGCATTTGAATAGTTTGATATCAAACGCGTGTCTCCACATAAACAGGATTGCGTTTTATTTAATTGCCTTATCTCAATTTAAAATAAAACTGCAGGCCCCTCAATACTAGGTTTCATATTTAGTTCATGGTTTGAAGCATTATCGAATATCTTGACCGTCTGCGCAATCTTTGCATAGAGTTATGGCAAAAGATCACAAACAGCAAAACAAACCAGGGATGGGTATGACGTGTTGTTGATAACATAGTGACTTGGATACACATTTACGCAAGCGTACGTATCATTGTCAAGATATGGAAATATTATGCCCAAAGTTTATCGTACCACGGGGATTAGTGGCTAACCCACAATCCTTGGGTAATCGGAAATAAAGACACTTAGCAAACAAAGAAAAGAAAAAGAAAATAAATAAAAAAGCTAATCTAAGGCACCAAGCCTTAGCAATGCTCGGCTTTGGTTTTCACCAAAGCCTAATCAAAACTAAAAGCCTAGTGATGACTATTTACAATGAGGTAGAAATTGTCATTAAACATTGTGATTTAATTTTCTAAAAAGACTAAGTCAAAAACTAAATTAACAACAACAATTAAAAACAAAGAAAATAAAAATAAAAGAGAGATAGGTTTGGGTACTAGGGATCACTCTCTAGCAATTTCAATGCAACGAACACATTTCAAGCAAACAAACATATTTTCATGAGAACCAAATCCCGTACTTAATGCCGGTCAAGGCCACTAAGCCGAATTTCGTTAAGGGTATTCACATTTTCGGTTAGGACAAATATGAACTCTCTATTTCATGAGTTAGTACCTTAGTAGGGCTACCAAAACATGAACTAAAGGCCTAGAGCTCTAGAAATTAGGGATTTAAGCATGCAATAGTTACAACCTAAAATTTAACGATTGCTTAGTTCTCTACCTAATGCCGGTTAAGGCCACTAAGTCAATTTCTTTTATTTGGTATCCATTCTTCCGGTTAAGGCAAGAATGAACTCTCTAACCCTAATCATTATGCCTTGTTAGGGCCACAACGTCTAGGATTAAAGGCGAAGGGCACAAGAAAATAGAAACTTAGGCAATCATTCATTCTCGATTAAGTAACTACTTGACACACCACACTAATTACATGAAGCTAGTGAACAAAAGAACCACCAATTGTATCACACATCACAAATCTCAACACATAACAAAGAGAGTGGTCAATTCCCTAAATTCATGCATCAAGAATCAATTAACATAGTAATTAGAGTGCACCCATATGAAAATACATTATTTATCACTTGAAAAATATGTTCATTACATCAAAATTGAGCTAGAATTAGAAACCCTAGCTCCCAAAAGTAACTACTCACAACTCATATTCATGAACATCAAAATTACAAAATTCAAATAGCAAAGAGTAGAGAAGTGTATGAGAAAACAAGGATAGTCACAAATAGCTAGGAAGCTAGCATGACTAGCCTTGAATTACAACTCCCACAAAATACCCAAATCTTGAATCTTGTAGAGATTGAGCCCCTTGATGGATCCTTGATGCTTTGTGTGAGTAGTTCTTCAAATCTCAAAAGAAATTATAAAGAAAAGAAGAAAAAAATGGGGGGGGGGGGGGAATGCCACATGTCACCTCATAATTGGTCAAACCAATTAAGTATACCAAACGTGCATTGCATAATCAATTAAGCTGGTTAATTAACCAACGCTTAATTGATTAATTAAGAAATCAATAATTTCGTCCTTTTGTTGGAAATTCTGAATTGCTCCATTTTGAGGTCATTTTCTCTCGATTTTCGTAATTCCGCTTATTTCCTACAAAATAAATAAAAATAGATTAATTACATAATAATTAACTTGAGGATTAGCTTATTTATAGTGTTTTAGATACAATTACATGCATAGAAATGCGTGTAATCACATAGGTATTAGCGATGCAAGCCCCATTGATTTAAGATTTTGTGTGAATGTTGTAAATGACAGGTTCATAAAGTTTTTAAGTTGTTTTGGCTGTTATAGTTTTTTTTTTTTTTTTTTTTAATAAAGGGCCGGTGCGGTTGCCCTCAAGCCTTAATTAATGAAACTGTCGAATACAATGGGGGGGGACATTGAGCCTAAAGTTTTTAAGTTGTTTTGGCTGTTATAGTTTATTTTAGATAAATTGTGTAACACTTTATTTCTACTATTTCAGTATACATACGTTCAAATCACAACTTTTTGTTTATGCTGAAACCCTACAAACTAATACTATCCTCTAATTACAGTCATGTTCACTTATTTAGTGAATTTCAAATTTTATTGTGTTAAACTGCTGTTGGATTTAAATCACAAGGTGAGTAATCACAAGATATGTTGAAAAATACAATTTTCTTCACTATTAGTTACCGTTAGGTCTAGATCTAACGGTAAGGTGAGTAATCACAAGATAAGTTGGAATTTACAAGTTCCTTCACTATTATTTACCGTTAGGTCTAGATCTAACAGTAGTTAAGTAGGTAAACATGACTTCCTATAGCGTTTGTTGCTATAATTTACATCCTTCTATCTTCATTTACTTTTTTTTTTTAGCTGAAGCAAATAAGAGGCATGCCCCTTACTTGAATTTAATAAAAGAGTAAGAAGAAAAAAAGGAACATAGGAGGGGGACCAAACCAAACCTCCCTACAAGAGCAACGAAAAGAAATAAGCTATCGTAACCGAAATTAGGGAAAACCCAATTGGTCACTCTGACAATGCGATAAAAGAAAAGATGGTGGAGCATCCCATCACACCATATTAGGAGCAGTCGTACCATAATTCGCCAAAGCATCAGCTACCTTATTACCTTCACGAAAAATATGAGATACACGAAAAGTCATTTGAGAAATATTGAACAAGCAATTGAGCCAGCTAATACGAAGTTGCCAGGGGACCAACAAAGGAAATTTAATAAAATCCAGAATAAGAGAAGAGTCCACTTCTAGCCATACGTGCTTCCAATCACGAACCCATGCCAGCTCAATTGCCTTAATCACAGCCATCACCTCTGCCGCAATGGAACTAGGAATCTCAAGATTAGAAGCAAAAGCTCCAAGAAAACGTCCCATATGATCCCTAAACACATCCCCATAACCTCCAACCCCCTCATCATGTTTCCAAGCTCCATCAGAATTAATCTTAACCCAACCAATCAATGGGGGATGCCTCATTTACTTGAATATTCCCTCCATTTGAAGAACATTATACCTCATTCCAAAAGCCAACAACCTTGTTTCAGAAAACGATAGCTCCAAATTGTCATCGTTAGGTCTTCTTTAATTCTTGTTCTTTAAAAGGACTGGTGTCATTACCTAAACAGAAAGATCAATTCTCAAAAATGAAAAAAGCTGATTTCATTTTATGATTGATCAAAACCTCTTTTTGCCATTTTTGCTGGGCCATTACTGACTTCGTTCGGCAATTATTATGAACACGGTTTTGTAGATCCATGAAGTGAATCCGACGAGTCTTAAATTTCTATGTACACCAAAAGGCACCAAACTGGACCCTAAACAATGACTTCAAAGTTATATATAGTTCTGGATTCGTATAGTGTGTTACTGTAAGTCTGTAACACCAGGCCCCCTCTTAAATAGGAAAGAGATAGGAAGGCCCAAACAACGCATTTTGGGCCAGGACTCTATGAGCAAACCACCTCCTACTATTTTAACCCAAGGCCACTCCAATTTTCTGTTATTCTCTTCTTTTCTCAAGGAACCATGTAAATGTATTAAGTGTCGTTGTTTTTCCTCGACAAAGATGAATAATTGAAGATTATAGATCAGAGATATAATTATAGGGAGCCAAAAAACGTTTCAAGCACAAACTAATATATGAAAGATGAAAACAACAGTGTATTTTTGATTGACTAATTTCGTTGATTTAGTTTCACAAAAAATACATAGTTATAATTAGAAGAAAACATGTGAAAACGGATATTCACTTATTTAAAAAAGAAAATATAATTTAAAAAACTCATGTTGAAGTAATCAATGATCTTGTTCAAACTTAATTTAGATAATTTAGTGAGACAAAACTCCGAACGAAAGAAAGAGTACCACTTTCAATTAGAGAGAGCAAAACTGTGTACAATATATATATTAGAGAAACTTATGTTTTGCACCTTACGGTGTTTTAATTGTGCATGCTTTTAAACTTGTGCTTCTATGCTTTTATCTAAATATATAAAATTTGAAAGTACGTTATTAAAAAAAAAAAAAAAAAAATATTGCACCTTGATGTTTAACAAGGCTCAATTCAAGTCGATCGAGTGTTAGTGCCCAGGATGAGTGCCTAACTCAGACGTCTTTATTGTTGTTGGAATTTTATAAAATGCACTTAGGATGAGTTCATGTGCTCGCATCCAAAATAGTTACCCATATTTTGCCTTTTTCGTTGGCATCTAACATGCAGTGTTTTTATGGTAACTAACTACAAACTGTTGTAACCAAAGAAAACAAACCAACAACCTGTTTATATCCCTTTGCTTCATGATTTTTAAATTCTTCAACATCTGCAACATGCTGATGCTGATGCTGATGCAAGATTCTAAAATTCTTAATAAACCACAGAAAGGGGAAGACAGCTATGATTAGCAGCTGAATCATTTATAGGTGTATAGCGCGCTATTTATAGAAGAAGATTTAAAAGTGAAAAATCCAAGATAAAAAACTCTCCGACCATATAAATAGAGTACGTTCTTTGATTATGAAAATCATACTAATGTATGTATAAGTTGTAACATACTTTCCATCAAGAAAAAAGGATCAAGTGGCTCATGGTTAACTTAATTAAGATTTTATGTCTTACTAACAATCCGATAAGCTAAAATAATCAGGTGATTCATCATTTGATGTAGTCACCAAGTGTCATCTCAGGGCTAATATCCTATTTATAATTTGACTCTATATATCATTCTCAGTCCGCATATATGATTAAATCATCAAAACAGATCCCTTAATATAATTAGATAAATCAAAAAGGTTATTTTAAAGTTATTTTCTTGTTGTTTTCTTATCAAGTCATAAGTATCAAACCAGTACTGTGCTTTATTTCAATCTTTCTTGTTCTACAAGTTGATAATGAAGACATTTTAGGTAGAACCCTGTGAGTAGAAGACAATCTTAGTAGTAGTTTTATATAGGAAAAGAAAGCTAGCTTAACATTTATATACAGTCTTCATTGCTTCACTGGTCAATTAATGCTTTAATAATTAGTGTGTTAGCATATTTTATGCCCCTTCTCTTATTGTTTAGGCTTTTAGAATGATGCATTCTTGACCAAACCCAAAGAAACTAAAACATTTGAAACTATAAAACTTCTGGCCACTACTACATGAAATGGAATCAAGTAGAGAGCAAATTATCTCGTTCAAAGTCTATAATCTATATCTTTTTGTTATTTATTCTAAGCAACTTAACAAATAAACTAAAGCAACTTAACCCAAACAATGCCTTGCTCCTTAGTAGTTACACATAAGTTAGAACTTAAGTTGCCATCAAAAACAAGTCTTAAGGTGTTAAACATGTCTTGGATATGGAAGATTGACTTAGTTGCCGAATGTTTCTTGTTGGATTTATTTATAAATCCCTATTAAGAAAGAATCAAAAGCATTCTGTTCATATGCCCTCCACGGTCGAACAGTTCGAGCCTAAAGATTGGACACGTTGATCGATCAGGTTCCACAGTTCTACGTACTGAATAAACAGATTAATTAAATTGACCACTCAAACCTGTTCTTCGATCCGTTTATTAATAACCAATATATAGAGTGACTACGCCACCCAATACGTTAATTGGGTCATTGAGTGGCAGGTGGCTTGTGTACTTTTAATTATATATATAGATAATCATATAAATTTTAAGTCCCAGATTTACTGTTTAACTGGGAGAAACTAAACTGTTCTAGAGCTCCTGCATGCAACCTCATCATTTTCTGTATACTATTCAGTTTTCAGGACCGTATACAGTGTTAAACTGTTAACTTGGGATTAGCTTCTAATGAATTGATGCTGCATAAAGATTCAACATAGTGCAGGTAGTGTTTGGCATTGACACTTACTCAGAAACCAGCTAACTGCCACATTATAAGAATATATATTTGACAAAACCTAGAAAATAAGTAAGTTTATCAATGGCTTGGGTAAGGTAGTTTTCTAGGGGTATCCAACTGGTATTACTGAACAAATTAACTTAGTTTTATAATTATTAAGTATAGAAGAAGATCTGTCTTTGACCTTTTCTTTTCTTCTATCTACTTAACTCTCATGAAAAAGCTCCTTATTTTGATTATTCTAAACTTAGATAATGAAGCTATAAGTAAAGAGTTAAAGTCTTACTCTTATCTCACTTGTGATAAAGTAGCTAGTTCGATCTTCGATGTGTGTAAAGTAAAAATTAGAAAATGTCTTATTGTTGACTTGTTAGCTTGGCGTGATATGGGAGGAAAATTTCAAAGATTCTCAACACGTTCTCAACAGAATGATCAGATGCAAAAACAAGAAAACTTAAAGGGATCAATCAAATCATGGAGACTACTGAGAATATCAGCTCCTTCAGATTAATAAGCTCTTCTACGTATACTTTGATTTTATTTCATGCGTAGTGGAGAACTAGATATGGATGTGATAACCTTAAACATGCTCATGCATAGAGCTAATAGCCGGAACTGATTGAGGCAGATCAATTTAGTTCAAGATCGAGCATGTATAATGTGTCCTACCAACTAACTTGTTCCATGTTGCGTGAGTTATTGTAACTCAGGTGGATGTCAGTTCCCGTTGCCTTATAATGTCTTAGTGATTAGCCCCAAAAAATTACAAAATAGTACTATACTATCAAATCAACAAGTATTAACTTGATATATTTTGATGATGTATTCGCTTATAGCTTTAAGCCTCACTACTGGGCTTCTCTTCGTCAATTTTCTCCTCCCATGGCTGCCCGGCCTGAAATGATCTAATTAATATGGTTTATTGTCGTTTAACCAGGCATATGATATGAAGTATGTCAAGCATCTCACACTTTCAATGGTAATCACACTTTATCTAATTAAAAATTATAAAATTAGATGTTTGCGTCTAAAGTTAACTATTACGTAGATTTGAAATTAAAATAAGATTAATATATAATTCGATTTGTTTGCATCTTCCTAGCTACTACGAAGAAATGGAATTACTGATTAGGACAATTTGCACTGAAAACCATTGTCAAACCAACCGAAATAAGGTTCAAGAAATGACACCTAGTGGACCATATGTTAATTATCCCCATTAGATATATTGAGCTACGAATAATTTGTACTAATTGTTCTTCCTAATTCACGTCCAGTTCACAGGTGTTTGTCTTATTGTCTGTAACACTATTCCATGATCGATGGATCTATTTACGGAAATCAAGGCATGGTTGCAATATGATGACCTCCGTTCTTCTTCTAGAGTGCAAAATATATTGTTCCATAGACCTTTCATATGTAACTTTCAACTATTAAAATAGTAGCGAGCAATCCATAAAGTCTAGCTAGATTACATGCTTGATAATCTCAGCAACTATATGAATATATAATAGAAACAAAGATACTTTTCACTATCATGATTTTTACTAAACTAATGTTAATTTCATGTCGCTTCTCTTCTTTATTTTTGGTGTTTGTGTAATAGTTTTGTAGTGTCGTCACTTTGTTCTCAAAAGTTATATTTATGTAACTGATAACTAAAATGACGAACACTCTGCTGAGCCTTATATATTTTATTAAACTAATCATAATCATGAAGTTTTTACTAATATATTGTGCAGTAGGCCGGAGGAGCCATTTAAGTTTGTTCTAGACCTCTTAATTCCATCTATACTAGAGATATGTTTAGTGTCATAATGTAATTTTGCTTCTGTTGTTCCATATTGATGTCGTATCGTCCGTAATCGGTTAAAGTCTTGACCCTGAAAAATATAAAGTTACATAATGTAATCACGGATAGTATATAACGAATTAACATCCCTCCAAGGCCCCAACTTACAGATAGTTATTATCACGTTGATTGTTGACACGTACGTAGTAGCTCGAGCTAGGGACCTAGCTGCTTCTTATAGCTAATCTGGGCATCTGATCACTGTATACGCGTACTCCACCATATTTTCTCGAATTTCAATTAATGACAAAGGGTTAGTAGTTTGACGCATGTGGATGAAATGATATGCATGACAGTTGCTTATATGGGAATGGGACCAATCGGGTCCCGTCCTATATATAAATCACCAAAAACATTTAATAGAAGCATAACAAATGACTGTAAAGCAAACTGGGAGCTAAACACCAAGAGAGTAGCTTCACCGGAAGATCCAAAATACAGGAAACTAAACTAGGTATGAAACCCAAAGACCTTTTCCAGCTGACCCCTTTCTCTTACTCTTAGATTCTTCATGGTCTCATAAGTAGTACTACTACTCTGTATATATAGACCTAGCCTCCTTATGTTGAAGCAGTACTACTCCTCATCGTCGTCGTCATCGATGAACTCAGTCATGAGTAGCTCATCGGCGACATGGGAAGAGAAGGCTTTCGCTGAAGACGCGGCCGGTTCACTTGGCGGCGGTGGTTGCATATGGCCGCCGAGGTCTTATTCTTGCAGCTTTTGTATGAGGGAGTTCAGGTCGGCTCAAGCTCTTGGGGGTCACATGAATGTTCACAGAAGAGACAGAGCTAGACTCAAGCAATGTCTTCACAACACTAGTACTGCTAATCCTACACTAGCTACAGATCATCATGTCCCTCATCACCTTAAAAATCATAGCCATAGCTTTGTTGCATCTTGTCCTTTTTCAGCTCCTAGGGCTTTTCTCTCTCCTTGTTCTTCTTCAAATTGTTGTTCCGCTGCTGCTGCTGCGTCTTGGTCAGATTCGAAACCCGCTGATCTACCGGAGAAGAATGTCATGGTGATGAGGTCATCAGAAGAAGAAGATCATTCTATTGTAAGCCTGCTGGGTGGTAATCAAGTTGGGGATTATGTCGAAACCGATTTGTCAGTGGGGTTGATTAATACAGTTGTTAGAGGAAACAGACAATTAGCTGGGTCTTGTGGGGAAGAGGCAAGCACTTGTAAAAGGCCTAAGATTGCTTCTGCTATGAACACAGCACCATTTCCATTCTTTCTCCAATCTGCAGAGGTAACTGGACTTATGGCTGCAGCTAACTCCATGGAAGATTTGGATCTTGAGCTCAGGCTTGGTGACCCAACTCCCAAGGTCAAATGACCCAACTACAACTTCTGGGCATGCACTAATTGAATGGCTGATCGATCTTCATATTCCTCTTATTTGGAAGAAGAGAGAATTTAATCAGTTTAGTTTTGCTGCTTTAATTTAGTTTTCCCACTCTTTCTTGGCTAACCTTTGAAACAAAATCAAACATGCCAACTTAGTGGAGGTATCATGATCATGTGCACATAATTGTAATCGAAGTTAATCGATTAATGCACTTTTAATTCTTGATTTTATTTCTCAGCTCATTGAGATTCAATCTTTTATCCATTCTGATATGTATATTTATGATCTTACTATCAGACACACTGTGTAAGTTGGGTCATAAACTCATAATTGAATGTTGTGGTGGTAGATACTGCAGTAACTAAATGCTTCTAAGATCTGGAAAACTCTTGCTTAGGGTTTATGAGGTGTGTTCTACCTCACAGAGCTAGATGAAGGTGAAGATACAACTAGCTCCATCAATTTTTCAGCACATCTGGCTGGATAATACATAGCAGTGTGTTATCAATAGTGTAAGTAATTTAGTTTGCTGTTCAAGTTTCAAAAAAATTATTCAAACAGGAACTTCTGTGTTGTAAACACTAAGAGCCACTAGTTGACTGCCAGTACTCTCAAACAGTTAAATCATGACACAGAGAAAGCTTTGATCATCTCTGTTTTATGTGGGACTGTTTTTGTTTCCTGCACCTGCCAAGTGCTCTGAGGAGGGGGAACGTAATTAACTGTATCTATAAGGTTTTGTTACTTTGTAAAAGAGTGAAATTTAGAACTGACAAGTAACTGTCATCAAGAGTCACTTCAGCTACAATATCCTAGCTTATAATTAAATTAACTGTAGTACTACTGCCGCTGTTGATCACACAAATACTATGACATGAAATTATATTATCTATATATATATATATATACAGTCCGGCTACACTAAGGATGTCCTTAGTTTTTCTTAGGTACGAATTTCCGGTTTTCACCCACTTTCCGATCAAATTTTTACATCTTAACCGTTCAGTTTTTAGGTCCTAATGTATAGATCACCTCTGCAAAATTTCAGCCAAATTGGTGATCATTAAGGCATCCAAAACTGCAAATTACAACAATGTAAACGAACGGTTCCGGTTCGACAGATTCGGTTCGTTCGTGTAAATTGCAGTTTTGGACGCCTTAACGATCACCAAATTGGCTGAAATTTTGCAGAGGTGATCCATACATTAGGACCTAAAAACTGAACGGTTAAGATGTGAAAATGTGATCGGAAAGTGGGTGAAAACAGTAAATCCGTTCCATAAGAAAAACTAAGGACATCCTTACCTGAGAAAAATCCTATATATATATATATATATATATATATATACATACCTACATACTACTGCTAATATTTCTTCCTGGAGCTCCAAAAACAACTAATTAATTTTTCACTTTGTGCTCATTTCAATCTTAGTCTTGTATTACAAATCTTCATATAATTGAAGGTCAAAGTAACAAAATCTGGTATGTAAAAATCGAGAAGAAGTATACACAGATCCGAATGCCAAACCCACCTTCTCTAGATTCGTTTTCTTCTAATATTCTAGCTCGATATATACGGTATATAATTGTCTCTAATTCTCCCAATAGTCCACCAACCATATCGAATCAAATTGAATTAAATAGTATTACCACAAGAAAGATCACATCACAAATTGGCACTATTTACGCGTCCGTTTGTTTTTACTCTTGTATATATCCAGTGTAGCCTTGTGGCTACCTGTTAAAATTGTTAATGTGCATTAAAAACCTCCCAAGTCTCAACGACCAATCACCAACCCTAGAACCCTAAGAATTAATGTCCAAATTAGTTTTCAATAATAAACCAATGTCAAAACCCTAGAAGTAGGCGCCTGCAAGTGAATGTGATCGTTCTGGCTATAGCAGAAGAGCCACCGTGCGTGGTATCTATTATATTAACACACCGATGGTTCCTGCAGAATACACGGTGAGCTAGCAGCAAAGCTAGGACTAGGAATAAGTGATTTTCAACGTTTGCTTTATATGGTAAGTTGATGATGAAACGTTCACCGCTTGTGCCTTATGTACAGAGAGAATTTATATACAGTTATCCATTTTTGGGTTGAAGATGAAGAACTACTTGACATGGTGGATTCTGCTTCATGCTTTTGGACGTAGTTTTCGAGGTGGAGTAAATGAATGAGGGGGAAGTGAAAGTGAGGTTGCTTATAACTTTGGGTTCGATGAAGGAGCTGTTTTGATGTAAGGAGGGAAATGAAGCTCGCTATAGCTATGCTAGGTTAAAATGGAAACTATTTATACTTGGGGCACTGTCTGGTTTAGCAGTTTTTAGTGTGATCGGGTTTTGGCAACAGTTATCGATGGGATAGCTAGCTAGGTCTGGATTCTGATGTGTGAGTGAGACTAGTACTGGCTCTTTAATTCATCACTGGTCAATCTGTTGCAGAGGCTGGGATATATGCACATGGGGCTTGTGGATGTGTCTCTGATGCATCCATCTTTTTCTTTCATGGTTATGGGAAATATTAGAAGGGAATGAATTGAAGAGATGTACGTTCATACCCAACAAGTAACTGGATCATCAGCTAGCTTCATGGCTTTTGACAAACTAGATTGATAGGCACTAGACAGAGAAGACCACAGAAGACAGTGATCTTATTAAATAACTTGTGGCTTGGTTGGTTCTGGTAGTTTAATTTGTTTGGCACATGCACAGGCGTTAAATTATGAATTAAGAAGATTAAGAAACTGATTGAATCTACAGAAAAGAAAATTAGAGATGTTGTTCATCCTTATATGAGATTAGTTAATTAATCTAAATTATTATATGTTTTAGGATGTAAATCTACAAGTTAAAGAAGATATCCAGTCATGGATATCATTCGCTTCCAATCAAGTTAGCATGAGAATATGAGATGGTGTGTATAATCTCACTGACACTAGCTCATGTTTATATTTGTCTGGAATAGATACGTACCTTTGAATCTTACATTTTGACCACATTTTGGGTCTTTTTCTTGGGCATTCCTTTGAGTATATAGTGTTAAATGTCCCCTCCATCCATAGTTTGCACCATTGCAGATCTTCTCTTCCCCATAGTCAAAAAGCAAAAGACAGTACTACCGGTGGTAGTTACCCATTAATACTAGTTAAATTTACACTCGTTGAATGGTAAACTTTGATTTGCCTAGTACGTGTTGAGTCACTGATTACTTATGCAATTGTGCCCCATAATTATGAAAATTGATTTGTCTTCCATGCTATTTTACACTTTTTAATCAATTTCCTTTTATTTGTAGGTAACCATGCATTGAGAATAAAATGACCATTTGAGGCTTGAAATGCAGAGGTTTGAAATGCAGAGGTTTGAAGGTAGGAGAAGAAGACACGGAGATTTGAAGAAAATTGCAAATCGACTTTTCTGACGATTTTTCCGGCGACTTTTTGGGTGAATTTTTCCAGCAAGCTGCCACTCATGGAGGATCCTTTCTCCAGCGAATGAGGACCATGGTTGTGAGAATCTCCCACCACTTGAAATTCAAACATCTTCCTACATCTTGTCCTTTTGTCACCTTGCAAATATGGGACCATTTGGGGGACAATGGTGTAAGAGCATATCTTGCACATCTTGGGACCAAAGGGACATAGCAGATCAAAATCCATTCATCATCTTCATCTCACCAAGACATCCCATTTTCTCTCTACAACACCACACCACCATTTTCCACCTCCATATATAACCACCATTTCCACCACCACACTCATCTTCCCACCAATTCCATAACCCTCCATCACCAAAAATCATTACTAGCTACCCTTACTTTTACCATTCCATATCATCAAGAGCTTGGAACAAAGAGAAGAAGACATCCACCATCTCATGAGCTTGGAGACCCATCTCCACCACCACTTTTGGCATCACCAATAGTCACTCTTCATTCTCTAACTCTTTACTCTTGATGTATCTTAGAGTGTTGAAATTTGTCTATCTAGTTATGAGTGAGCAGTGAATTTGTCTATCTAGCCAATCTTGTATGATATTGATGTGAATCCTATGTTTGATGCAATTTTCCATTACCACATTCACATGCTAAATCAAAAGGTGAATGCCTATATTTGAATTTGAATAGTTTAAGTATAATGCATTTGTCATCTCATGATTAGTGTTTTGAGATTAGTCACCTCTAGACATTAAGAGCATGAAAGCACATCATGTGTGCATGTGAGGGTAGTGAGTTAAAATCACCTAGACCTAGGATTGGTTTGCTTGCTTGGTTATCTAAACTCTAATATTTATGCATCTAGGAATAATTAATTGAGACTTACCCGGTAATAGGATTTGTTCTTAGATAGTTAATTCTAGACTTATTCAGTTGGAATTGATAAAATAAAATTAAAGAAGTTTAAGCCTTAGTACTCTTACCCGGATGCTAAAAGGGTAATTGGGTATTTGGGAGTGCATCACTTGTAGTTTGAGCATCAACGCATGCAAGGAAGGCTATGGTGGACAACCTAAGCTCTAACTCCCATCCATTTGATAACAACTTATTTAGCTTAGCTTAGTTTACTTTACTTTACTTGCTCTTGTTGTTTCAATTTGAATCGAAATTATTCCCAACATCAAATCAAATATTTATACACCATCTTGCACACAGTCACCATGAACTTTGGTTCACTCGTGAGCATTTGTTTGTGATTGTACATTTGCATATTTTTCTAGTTTTTCTTTAGGTTTTCCCTAGCTAGGAAATGATTTACTCATCCTTGTGGGTTCGACATCCTTACTTAATCCCCTATTCTATAACCTGTACCTCTTGCACCTGAGGGTGGCTTAAATGCTGACAGTATGATGGTGAAATAAAATGACTGTCATCGTAAAGTGTAAAACGAAATAGATACAAAACTTAACGAGCATGAAAATTGTTAAAAATAGGTCGCATTACCGAGAAGTACAATATTTTTAAGGATGTTTAGACCAATACAAAATCATTCTTTATTACGAAAACAGGCAACTAGCCCAACATATTACACGACCTATAAAAGGGAAGTCCCAAAAGAAACAACAAAACGAGGCCTAATACAAAAGCCCAAACTCTAAAACAATCCAAGTTGAGAACCGCCGAATCACATTAGTGCTGTTCACCGCTGAAAACCGCCGCTGCGTAATCCGGTGCATCACTTCACCGGCATAGACCACGAAAATGGGCCTATAGAACTACAATACCCAACATCTAAAATGATAGAATCCCCAAGTTGGTCTTGAACCGTTGAACCTAGTCCAATCCTGGAAAGGATAGTCCACTATTGGGCTTGCACCCTGTGTTGGGTCTACTACAAAGCCGAACTTGTGGCCTGTTTGGAAAAACAATACTCTTTTGTCATCTCCCTCACTCCGCTTGCGTGGCAAATCGTCCTTCTCCATCACAGCCGCCTTGAAGTTGCTGGAACACGACGAAAATGGCAGAGAGCCTCGCAAGTCCGAGATGGTCCCTCAGGGGAACGACTGCCCTCGTCACCGGCGGCACTCGTGGAATTGGGTACGCCGCAGTGGAGGAGCTAGCTGCGCTTGGTGCGTTTGTGTTCACCTGTTCTCGGAACTCAGCAGAACTCGAAAGGTGCCTCAAGGAATGGTCCGGTAAGGGGTTCCGTGTCACTGGGGTTGTCTGCGATGTTTCGACTAAATCCGAGAGAGAAAAACTAATGGAGCAAGTGGGTGTTTCTTTCACTGGGAAGCTCAATATATTTGTAAGCTCAAAAACTTAGCCCACTACTATTTTGTATAAATGTATCAGACATTTGATTATGGGTGTCAGTTCAATCTGAACTGGTGTGTTGTACGTGTCTTGGTGGAACTAGGTAAACAATGTTGGGACAAACATAAGGAAGCCAACTACTGAGTACACTTCGGAAGAGTATTCAAAAGTAATGGCTACTAATTTGGAATCCACATACAATCTGTGCCAACTTGCGCATCCGCTTTTGAAAGCATCTGGAGCAGGAAGCATTGTGTTCATATCATCTGTGGCTGGTTTGGCGAGTGTTGGTTCTGGGACCATTTATGCAGCAACTAAAGGTCAGCCCGTTACTCTCGTTTAATGTCTAAGTTTGCAATGTGATATTTTACATTATAGGAAGGGAAAAGGCAAATGCTAGAGTCTATGTTGTTTTCTATTTTCAGCTGCGATCAATCAGCTCACGAAAAATCTGGCATGTGAATGGGCGAAAGACAATATCAGGAGCAACGCTGTTGCTCCTTGGTACACCAGAACCTCACTTGTTGAACACGTAAGTACTTGTACTCTTAATTCATTATCATCATTTAGAAGCTTTGCATATGTGAAATAGTATAACCTAGAGGAGATTAAATTGGTGTGTCCTTTTTTCTGAGGTTACTTAGTATAGGCACCTAGGCAGTTAATTCCATGCGTAGAAATGTACATGCTCAATCAGATAGATATGAATAAATGATGATGTCCTATTTTGTACGAAAGTGTAGATAATAGGTATCTGCTATGCTTGTTGCTTAGTGTATCTGAGTTAGAACAGTTGCAAAAGCCTATCTGATAGCATTATTATGTTCCAATGAAACTCAATTATAAGACTTTGGACAGTATCTCAGGCTGAACAAAGGTATGATTTTTTAGACCCACTGTGGGGACTATATACCCCATATTCCAATCGGCTAATATGCTCTTGTCTCTCATTCTTGCCCTACCTGTCTTCTCTTGTAGATGATATTCAATAATTACTAATTTTAGTGAAACAGAAGTTGCTGGGGGAATTCTGCAAAAGGTCCTGATGAGCTATATTCTGATGCCATAGTCCTTGGGTTACAACTTACTTGTAATTCAAGAATTACTTGTCTGCAACATGGATTTGATCATGAATTAGATTAATCCTCAGGGCATCTCTGCTGAAAGCTTTCTTAGTAATCATGGTTTGACTTTATGTTGGGGATGGTCCTTTATATCGATCATCTAAAACATCCATCAACATCAATGATGAATAGGGCAGACACCTATTGACTTCAGATACTAAATATATCTGAATTATGGTTCACTTTAATCTTTTAATCTTCATTTGTGCTTAGATTACATGGAGAATAACTTTTGCAGCATATCGCCATAAGTTAATTGTAGTGTCTTTTGTGTATCATGGAGAATAACTCTTAGCTTTTCATGAGTGTGCATTCACTTTGAGAAGAATCGTATTTTTACATGCCCACATTCCAAGGAATCGAGGATTAAAACCTAAATTAGTTATTGTCCCACCGTATAGTTAAAGCTTTATCATTGCACTGGTTATGCTGAGGTCCTGATTCTTGAGTTTCATTTGCTTTATCATTGCCCTGGTTATGCTGAGGTCCTCATTCTTATCTAACATCACAGTTCGATTAGTTTTCTTCGGATCTAACTCTTCCTAGGTAGCAAGTACAGCTGGAATCTTGGTTAAGTGGCATCTCAGCCAATGTAGGCAGGGATTGACCAAGTAGCAGTTGGTAGTCACTTATGCATTTTCCATTGCTTATTTCTGGGCTAAGCCTTGTAAAGAAACCCTACACCATGAATCTTGCAAGCTAACAAATAGATTTTCATCTAGATGAAGATGTTGCACAGTTCAAAGACATGTTTGCCACGTATTACTTAGTGCAGTTTTTTGGTTATGTAAGATTGGATCTGCAATGGAGATTAATGAAATTGAGTTTGTTGAAAGCATTCAAATTGACTTGTGCTAAATGCTAATGATTCTCTATTATCAATCAATAATATTTGGTTCACTAAATTTAAGAACATTATCTGACTCGGGTGAGCTGCATTCCTGCTCACAGATGCTGGAGGACAAGAAGTTTGTGGAAGAGATAACCTCTCGTACCCCTCTCAATCGTGTTGCAGAACCTGAGGAGGTCTCATCCTTGGTAGCCTTCCTCTGCCTACCAGCTGCTTCATACATCACCGGACAGATTATATCTGTTGATGGAGGCATGACTGCTAACAGTTTTTGCCCCTCTAAGATGCCACAATGAGCCTTCTTATCAGGTGTCTTTATCTTTCTTTGCATTACAGAGTCTGTTTAACTTGCCTTCCCTCAATGCGTTTGTTCTGTTAATCATGGGCATAAAGCCAAAATATACCCTAGACATTTCAATTGCTGAATCTACTTTGAATTCCATATCACAAATGGTCTATCTCACCCCATTGAATTATCATGCTTTGCGCATTTGTTTCATGATGTGATTGTAACAGTGGACTCACCAAAAGATGCGTCAGTTTTTCATTTCTACAAATGTGAGCTCATTCTGCACTTCATTATGTACACTAGAATCCATTTTCCTTATAGTTGTATCACTCACTATTCACCTCAATCTGTACATGAGAAACCTAGAAACAAACTTTGTTACTATCGAAACCGTCGGATTAGTTCATTATAGTACTGTGCTTCCCGCAAATATAGACTCATCTAACGATTTTCGACTTCAGAGTTCGAAAAATATTGCTGCAAACTTTGACCAATGAACCAGTGACACAACAGAACTCGTATAGATATATCATTAAATTCCGGAAATTGATACTAGGAAGTGCATGACTCATGTTCCTATTTCCAAAGCAGCAAACACAGCTGGAGAAAACTGAAAATATCCTAGTGCTGCAGGGAGGCGCAGAAAGCTTTGCTCTGGGTTTCCAAAGGAAACCTACTCCTCTGGGAAACCCCCATGAGTCTTCGTAAACCCACTGACGTGGGTATCTGGGCCTTTGCTTCTCTACGTGTCCATCCAACCTCAAAACCCTCCTTCCACGTCTCGCATACCCTAACCCTCTTCTAGATCGCATACGTGTATAGCCCTCTGTTTCAATTTACAAGGTTTTTGACCCAGCAAGGAGACTTGACCTAACCCTGGTCAGACCGAGGTTAAGGGGACAGTGACTAACTGACGTGGCGGTTCTCAGTGCGTGTAGGTCACCACATGCCGGATCTCATTGCTTGACAGCCCATACCTCATACGTGGCGACTCTTCACCGGTCGTTGGTGGTTCCAACGGTGAACGTTGTTGTTGTGGGCACAAAGTCGGGTCCCAAAGTCCTTTTTTTTCCATGTACAGCAAAATATTGGTATTTTTTCTTTTTGGTCGGAAAAAAAAATTTACTAATTTTGGAGTTAAATATTATTATCGGAATTATTAACCTTAAAAATAACGTTACCGGCCATGAACAGGGGAATTGCACCCTCGGATCCACGTCAGCTACCTCCACGCATCCACTTAGTAGCTCACTCAACCTCAGATATTTGTCTTAACAAATCTCCCGGTTTGAAATATGACCTCACACGTGTCTCTACCTCCCTCGTTTTTCACTTTTTCTGACCCTTTTCTTTTTTTTGAAAGGTTCTGACCCTTTTCTTTGACAACTGGAAACTTAAATATTTTTAACTAAAATCACGAATATTACTCAATTTTCACAGATTTTATATATATTTTTATAAATCATTCAATTTATATTCTATCTTCAATAATGTTCACATAGTCAGTAATTGACAAAGAAAATTATGCTCAATCACATTTTAATGTAAATTCAATGGTGAAATGAATTATTTTTAAGTTGAGTTGTTTTGCTTTGTTTTCAACTATTGAGTTTACATCCAATTGTGCTTAAACATAATTTATTTGATAAGTTATTGAACAGGCGAACAACACTAATTCTTTCTTACACCTTAATTTATCATTTCGTATATTTTTTTCGTTCAAAATCATTAATTTGCTTACCTCCACGGGACTATTGCTTATATACATGCCCTAATAACAAGCAAGAATTTTCTAAAAGATTACTATAATTACGGTCAGTCTAGTCGCCGCAACACACTTCCTCAAAATTTAGCACCAACCCCGACTCAATTAGTAGTCGCTCCTTCACCTATCTCTTTTCTCAACTTCTCGTAAAAAGAATGAAGTAGTTTTGATTTTAGAATATGAAGAGTCAAAAGTAAAGAAATAAGTTGCACTTTGACCCGCTTAGCGAACGAAATCTTCTTTTCTTCTAGAATTATTTCTCTGACATATTTTCTCCCATTGCTATTGAGAATTTATAACAATCTAGTTCATAGGAATAGTAATAATAGATTGCGCAAGTCAAATCAATCACATACATATGCACTAAATTTAAAACCTGAAAATATAACGACTCAAACCTGTTTATTAAATTTCAGCTATCAAATTCACTATTATCTTACATTTTTTGTTTATGTTTTTTTTTATTTATATCTTTAATGTCAAGAAATAGATAATAGTATATATATATATATATATAAAAGAAAAAGAAAAAAAAAGTTTGTTGATGGAAATTATGTGGGTCTTTTTTAACGTAAGAAACAAAATTCAAGTTAAATGATCAGAGAATCAGAGTAGTTGAATTTACAGTTTTCGTATATAAAAAAAAGAGTTGAATTTACCATAAAAGAGGTGGTAATGGGGTATGGGAAAGCGAACCTAACACGAAGCTGTTAACCTGCGATGTCGCCACGTGGTGGGATCCTGCGCATTAAGGAGGTAAACAATAATAAAAGAGAGAGGGGTCGGTCGATCAAGGACCACATGCGTCGTCAGAAAAAGGACACCGTATGGACCTACCGTGTCCAACCGAGAGTAGTGCCACGTATACGTGTCAAAAATGCAGAGCACGTGTTGTTATATCAGGGATGAGAGAGAAAATTTGGTGATTCGATCAACGGTGGAGATGTGGCTCCCCCTCTCGCCTTGGTATTCCGTAGTTCGACGTCATACCAACTGTACAGTGTCGGATCCTCCTGCCCGCGATGGTGACGGGCAAGCTGCCCGTGATTAGGCGCTGTGTGGCCCCCAGGAGAAATTGTTTGAGGGGTGTGAGGTGTCCCTCATTTTCTTTAGAAAAAGCTTCAGAGCAAAGCCATTTTAATGGGTCGCCCTTTGAGCTCGTTTCAGAGATCCCAAAATATATTTCTGTTCTCCCCTTTGCTCTTGTTACCCAAATTGTGTGCTCTGTGACTCTAACACAGACAATTAAAGAGTTTTGGTTTTTGGTTTCGGTTCATTGTTGTCAAGCAACCAATGGCTGGAATTTGCTGCGGTCTAGTTGGAGAAAGCGAGACTTCAGCTTCGATTGAGCCAAGCTCCCGGACCTCGAGGCGCCGGAGATTGGATCTTTTGTCGATTAAGTGTATTGCCGCCGATCACATGGCGGTGCAGCAGGCGGTGGATAGCGGCCGGAAGCGGCAGAAGCTTGATCTGTTGCGGTCCTTGTCTCGGGACTGCGAAAAACGTGAAGAGTCGGAAGCAAAGCGTGGCTCAACTATGCGTTTGGATGGCAAGGAGGCGGTTATTACACGTGGAGAGTCCAAAGCTTTGCATGCGGAAAACGAAGTGGTCGTTCCGCCGCGGGTGGTGCGGGAACCCCCGCGCTTCGGTTCCACTTCGGTTTGCGGAAGGAGAAGAGATATGGAAGACGCCGTTTCGATTCACCCTACGCTCTGTCGAGACGACGCTTCCGACTCCGATGGATGCCACTTCTACGGTGTTTACGACGGCCACGGTTGCTCTCATGTAAGGCCACTACTAAATTCAGTCTCTTAAAATTGAACTCCAAATTTCTTACTCCGAAATACTAATAATTTTCGGTTTCGGTTTGTATTATCCAGGTTGCGTTGAAGTGCAAGGACAGATTGCATGAGATCGTGAAAGAAGACCTGGAAAGACAGAGCGTTGTTCAATGGAAAGACACCATGGAGCGAAGCTTTTCGAAAATGGACCAAGAGGTCCAGGCCGGGAACCAAGTCCCTCAGAGTCCCAACTGCAGATGCGAGCTCCAAACTCCGCAGTGTGACGCCGTGGGGTCCACCGCCGTCGTGGCGGTGGTGACTCCGGAGAAGATCATCGTCTCCAATTGCGGCGACTCCCGCGCCGTGCTCTGCCGGAGTGGCGCCGCCGTGCCTCTCTCCTCCGATCATAAGGTGAGGGATCTCTTCGGATTCTAAATTCATTGAACCGAAATTTCACTGTTCTTGTTGCGGCGCGTGGATTACGTGCCAATCATTTAGAGTGACGTGGGTGTGTCCTCCACTAACTCGTTTTTGCTATTATTTTATTTACAGCCTGACCGACCAGACGAGCTGCTCCGGATCGAAGCCGCCGGAGGGCGCGTGATCTACTGGGACGGCCCTAGAGTCCTCGGAGTGCTCGCCATGTCGCGAGCCATCGGCGACAACTATCTCAAACCGTACGTTATATCGGAGCCGGAGGTGACGATCATG
Source organism: Rosa rugosa (assembly GCF_958449725.1). Taxonomy (NCBI): domain Eukaryota; kingdom Viridiplantae; phylum Streptophyta; class Magnoliopsida; order Rosales; family Rosaceae; genus Rosa; species Rosa rugosa. Next base: position 46,258,196 of record NC_084825.1, read on the forward strand.
GACCGGACGGCGGAGGACGAGTGTTTGATTCTGGCCAGCGACGGCCTTTGGGACGTTGTCTCAAACGACACCGCCTGCGGCGTCGTACGCATGTGCCTGCGAGCGCAGAAGACGCGTGAAGCTTCGGGCGGTGACGTGGCGGACGGGGAGTCATCGGGCGGCGAGAATTCCGACAAGGCGTGCGCCGACGCCTCCATTTTGCTGACGAAGCTGGCCCTGGCGAGGCAGAGTTCGGATAACGTGAGCGTGGTGGTGGTGGATTTGAGGAGGCATGAGAGATCGTGATGATGAGATATGCGACGTCGTTTTTATGTTATACTAATACTAATGTAGCCGCAGTGGGGAAATTTACCAAATTAGTGGCTTTTCATTTGTTGATTGTTAGCTGTAAAAGCTGCTGGGTTTCTCTTATTAACAAGGTTTTAAGAGAAATGAGGAATTGAAGATTTCCCCTTAGATGTGGTTTAATTTAGGTTTTCTTATTAAGGGTTCGTTTTTCTTGGTTCTTTTCTACCTTCACAGGTCTGCAGAAGGTTGCAGGGTTGTGATATACATCTAAAGAGTGAATATGTACAATGGTTGGTTTTTTGTTTTCGTTATTTCCTCTCCCCTTTTCCAAATTGTATGCAATCGTCCAATTCTAAATCGGTGCTTTGATGTCCATCATCGGAAGTAGGGAATCTTGCAACTTTGTACTCGCATTTCGGCCAGCTTTGCTTTATTTTGAGGTTCAGAGTACTAGACGGTGTGGATGGCCTAAATCGAGTAAAATTGTTGATTGAGATGTTGGATCTAACAAGTACACACATATGCATTGAGGAGCCATCAGGTGAGATGGTTTGGAGAGATATTTCGTTGATTTGTTCCATCTATTGATCAATTTTTTTTTTTTTTTAAATGATTGATCAATGTCTGTAACATGATTCGCCCAACCTACCAAGTATTTTGCTAGGTCATTCGGCCTAACACCTATTGAAATGTTAGGCCGAACGATCACTATTGATAACAGCCTATTGATATGTTAAGCTAAACGATCATTGTTTATCAATAGGCCGAACGACCACAGGTGGTCGAGTTGGTAAGAGTCTCCAGGTGTGGAACCCCCATACCCGGGTTCGAATCCCGCCGACGCTTATTGGAGTTAAATCCCAATATATTCTTGGTGGTCAGGGGGGAGGAAGTGTTCTGACAAGATCTCCCGAGCACAGATTAGTCTTTGGGTCTAGGAAGCCTTTTTGAGGACACCGTGTGATTGAACAATAAAAAAAAAAAAAATAGGCCGAACATTCACACTATTGATAACAGCCTATTGGATATGTTAAGCCGAACAATCACTGTTTATCAATAGGCCGAACGGCCAAATATTAGAGATAGCTTATTAAATACTTGGTCATTCGGCCTAACACCTATTGAAATGTTAGGGCGAACGATCACTATTGATAACGGTCTATTGATATGTTAAGCCGAACGATCATTGTTTATCAATAGGCCGAATGATCAAATATTGGATGTAACTTATTGATTTATTCAGCACTATTTATCAATAGGCCGAACAACCAAATATTGGAGATAGCTTATTGATTCATTCAGCACTGTTTGGGTTCATCATTGAAACACAGGGTCCATTGATCTTGTCATTGTTTTATGGTGTCATTAGGTCAAATCGGAGCAATAGACACAATTGTTTGCCCGACCGCTTTTGAATTGATCACTTGCGTCTAATAATAAAGCAAATTGATGATCTATTGTTTCGTCCAATCTATTGAAACCTCGTTATGTAAATGATAAGAAGATACACAAAATAGTCGATTCAATATTTTCGCCTCATACAGATGTGCTAGGTGCCATGGTACAATTTGCAATGGCAAATAGCGATGGAGACAATTAGAAGGAACCTAATTGTCATAAAAAAAAAAAAGAAACCTAACCAATGATCATGAAACACACACCTCACTTAGGCCAAGCTCCACCTTTAACTATGCCTTTGCTTGCTAGTGTTTTGACTCCAAATGATAGATCGAATCACATACGACAATACTTGACCATAAAACCTAAACTAATCCCAAGATAATCAAATCACCTTTGCTACTTAAGCATATCTTATACGAGTTTTGACCAGATTTAAGGTCACTAATCCTGCTTAGTTATACGATTCCCGTTAATTCTTGCTGGGATTTCATCCACTGGTTCGAAGCTTTAAAACGAAGATAGGATCTAATTGTTTTTGGGACCTCAATGCCTTAGATGTGTGGATAAATTCGAGCTCCCTTTCAAATAGTTATGGCAGATTTTTAGGGGTTCCACCATGGGATTTTTATTCCTCGACAATATATGGTTTATGGGTGACTCACGAACCGGAGCAATGGGAGGCTGACACGTTGCGTTTCTCAGTCTGGGTTGTTGCTTTGTGGCATCAACATCTCTGAGCTGGACGAGATTTTCTTAGATCTTTGATGGTGATTGGCAATGGACCCAAGTGTGACCTGAAAATTAAGGTACAGGGTAAAGTCTCCTACCCCTTTAGTGCTTTTTGGTCTGAGTGATAAGAACCGTACGCTGTAAAAGAAAAGGGCAGATGGGATGGGATGGGATGGGATTTTGATCGAGCATTTAATGCCTCTAGGATTTCGGCTATGTTGAGGTTCACAATTGAGATTTGGAAGTAGGAGAAAAAACCCGTGGGCGCACCATGTTTCTCGTAATGACTAATCATGTGTATGTACAGCACAAAATGTCGATCTTAAATTCTTAATAATAAAGTCACTATTATGGTCAAAAATGTAAAAAAATAGACAGAAAAAAAAAGTAAAATTGTTAGTGTATGTTTATGTGTTCTTGTTTTTTTTTCATTTTCAGTAGTGTTAGTTCAAATTTTTTTTTTTCAAATGTTTGAATGAGGCTCGGGCACAAATAATAACTAGCCAATAATTTCTAAAAGTGCAAAGAAATTTAAGACAATGTGTTAGATGAATTGCATTAAAATATATAAATTTTAATGTAAACTTCTTCATCTATATACTCAACTATGTAAAAAGTACATAAACGAACAACAACATTAGAAGGCAATTGATTAGTACTTAATAGTGGCATTAGTCAATGAAATATTGATTTGAAAATCCTCATTCTCCTTCATTCGAATAGTACATTGGTTATAAAAAAGTTAATTAAAGTTTTTCAATCATGCAGATCGATCAACTACAAATCTATAATGATCCTAGTCAACCATTAAGTTTGTAGAAGCAGAATGCAGACCATGTCAATGGTTATAAGCCAAAGTCGTGGGAATGATGCTTGGAAAGTTCTATTCTATTATTGAACCTAGGGATCGATTTGCAAAACCACTTGCCAAAAACTATAAGGGGAATAGGCAAAACCAGGTGCTTAATATTCTGTACAAATCATAGATCCATATATAATATGGAATATGTTTGGATATAAAAATTCAATCAATCTGGAAACGTGGATTGTTATGGAAAGGGCCAGCTCTAGCCTCTAGGGGATATATGAATTTGTAGACAACAGTGCTGATGATCGTCAAAATGTCACATGTAATGTTTTGAACTAAGCTGAAAGTGTGCATCACCATTAGCACTTCTAAGCTTCTGCAAAGTGCCACACGGTCTGTGTCGATTTTCGTAGAATTGGTCTGCGAGAATTGGTATCATAGCTAGGTTAACTGTTAATGGAAAAATGCGATTACTCTTAACTATACTGTATTTGCCATCCAAAACTAGAGTAGCTAGCTAGTATTTGCCATCCATTTTGGATATACGATTGAGAAAAAGGAGCTATATTAGACTCTTTAGATTTCTAACCTCGCACCAGTTGAGCTAACACAATCAATTATCCTTGTTAATAATTGATTGCGTTAGCAATTTTCGATAACAACTTAGTAAAATGATAAGATCGATTGTTCTACATTAAATGCGATAACAAGTTTGACTATTGTCGAGACATTAGAGCAAATGCAGCGGTAGACCGGTTGACTGACCAATTGGAGAAAAGAGATAGTTTGGCTGATGCAGCGGTATATAATTGCCCGACTGATTGGAGGGGGCCACCTGGGGACCACTCGTCCGGACAATCGAATGACTAAAAATTAGCAAATGAATCGCCCGACCGTTGGTGGTGGGCTCCATTGCACATGCGCTGCTGCCAGCAGCCTTTTTTTTTTTTTTTTTTTCTCACCAATCCTTCTGTGCAACGGTTATTTAATCTCAACCGTTGGATCAAAGATCCAATAGCTATAATTAATTCACAACGGTCAATTACTTTTCAACGGTAACTTAAATTTTTTATCTTAAAAAAATAATCTGAAATGTAAAAAAAAATCATAAATTGATTTTTTAAAATTCTATAAATACCTACTCCCTTACCTTAATTTCTCACATCAAAATTTTCAATAATTTTACCTCTCCATCTTCTTCCTCCATCAATCTTCTCTTCATTTCTTTCAATTATCATCCAACAATGGGAGATTCGGGTACCAATTTTCAGAAGATAACGATATCTGTAATTGACACGTGTCCAATGATGATTGGGCGATTATCTTATCAGAAATTATATATATTTTTTGTAAGATAAATGTATCTAAAGTCGACACATGGCAAATGGAGATTGGTCGGTAATCTTATCAATTGTCATAGATAATTTTTTTTTTTTTATGATAATGATATCTATGTTTTTTTTTTTTCAATCCTTTTTTATCGGAAACAATATTTATACTTGATATACAATTTTATTTGTTTTTAAAATTTATTCATTAATTTTTTATTACATTAACATTGGATGATTAATTTAATTGTTAATTAATTAGTTAATTAAATTATTAGTTTAATGAATTATTCAAATTTGAAGTGTGAATAGTGGATTGGCAGGCGAATTGCCTTTCACTGGTGCATTGTATAAGCTGGAGGCAATTGCTAATTTGAGATGAATAGTGAATTGGTAGTACCAATTCGATTGGCAAATTAGCAATTGCCCTTGGTTCATGGGTGCATTTGCTCTTAGTGTGATATTCGACAAAAACTTTGCGACGTTCGAAGTTTGTTGTGGACCCTCTTTCTTAAATGAGGAAAGTCTCTAACGAGAAAAATTATGGACTCCAGAAATCAAGGAGGTATATACAGTCGACTAACGACATTCTATTCTCCTTACACATGTCTAATCCTATGTGGATTCAGAAGATTTGTTCACTTTAGATTACAGAGATCCAGTGAAATTATTTGATTCGTGATTCGTTTCGTCAGGAATAAAGTTTTATGTCGAATCACAAATGGTGTAGTTTGTGTCATCAATACTTCCATAAATGTCACAGTTACTGACGTGGAATCTGTCTGAACACGCGCCTTCGATAATAAGATATTCAATTACTGTTTTTATCTACACATAACTTGGAATCTGTCTGAACACGTGCCCTCTGGGACTTGCATGGTTTCTTACTTTTAAAGGCGGCTTATTGAGGCCAGCTTAAATCCCTTTATTGATGTCCTCTTATAGATGCAATTTGGATGCAATTACCTGCAGCTCTTGAAGGCCCGTGGTGTTGGTTCTTTTAATCATACTAGTCAAGTTTTTACCTTCTTCTCTGTTTCATTTTTCATATTAGTTCTAAACTTTTTTGTTGATGTTGGGAAGTGGTTGTTCAATCTCCTCTTTTTTCTTTGTACCTGGGGTATGGCCTTTGTCCCCCTCTTTTTCTTATATATTCAATAGTCTGTCTCATAAAAATATATATATATATATATATGAAGTATACCATCTGATCATCATAACATTTTGTGTCCGCATATTTCAATTCTAGAACCCCGTCAATATTAGAAGGTTTGAGCCAATTTCAATATCATTTTACAAAGGGTTTTTGTCCATTTACCCAATTTGTAGAGATTTTTTTCCCACTTACCCAATTAAGTTTTTTTAATTCTCTCTTACCCAAAACACTCTAAGGAGGTCTTCCATAATACTCCATTAATATATTTTTTTGTTTTCTATTTTTTTTAATACCATTTTACCCTCATCCCTTTGTTACTTAGAGAGAGAGAAAAAAAAAATGGAAGAGAGAGACACCATAGGAGACTTCGTCAGAGCCCTGTCATCGGCCCCCGGAATCTGGTCACCGGCCGCCGCCCACCAGACTTTTCTGAAAACCTCACTGGAAAGGTTTATACCCCAATAGACATCTATTGTCTCCCAATAGAGGGGCAATAGACGTCTATCAGCCATGTATTGTCCCCTATTAGATGTCTATTGTCCCCCAATAGAACTTTCGGTTACCAGAATATGAACTAATCTTCCTAAATTTAGACAAATAAAACTTTGTTTAAAGAAAAAAACAAAGAGATTATATTAATTTAAAAACGTCTATTGCCTTCCAATACACGTCTATTGTCTCCTAATAGACCTTTAACAGACCTCTATTGCCCCCCAATAGACGTCTATTCCTCCCCCCAAATATGGATATTAATACTCGATTTCTGTGCTGTACACTTAATTACTGTTTTGTTCTTCTAAAAAAATGACTTTTTTGTTATATAATCAAACCTGCAATATTTGGAAAAAAAAAAAAAAAAAAAAAAGAAGATCTGGGCACCCATCTCTTCCCACACGGCCACGAGCCCACGATCTCCGCCTTTATCTCCCTTCTCTTGCCGACGACTACGACGCCTAGAACACTATCAATGGCTTCACTTGGATTCGGATTTGCATCTTCTGGATGTGATAGTTGATGGCGTACCGACGCTTCCACTTCCACTTCCATCATCCACATGGGCGTAGGGAGTATAGGGCGAGAGGGGTCAGCTGACCCTTCTCAAATTTTCATTCTAACTCTTGATTGGTTGAACTCTCCACAAAGATAGATATTAAATACTTTTTTTTTTTTGAAAGGAAGACGACAAACTATATTAAGTGAAAACTGAGGAGTACATGGAGCGATGCACAAAACATCGAAAGAACGCAATAAACATAACGAGATGCACAAACGCATCTGTAATGAAGAAAAAACAATAAAACATAATTAGATGCACAATCGCATCAAGAATAAAAGGTAACCAGGTAACCATGTGACTTAATGCCGTAAGGCATTGTTGCACTGCATATGTCACTGAAGCAGTGTAATTAGGAGAGTAACCGTAACTGTAACGGATGATAGGACCACCTAGGAGAGGCGATTCGCTCACCAAGCGATCGAAAGCGACCAAGGGTACCAATACCAGAACCTCGGATTTAGGCAGACGAACTCTTAAGAACCAGAACCAATACCATAACAATATGAGCAGCTGTTTCGGATCCAAAATCCGAATTAGGGAAACACCCGGGTCCCAAATGCGGATCCAAATCCGACCTGAATCCAAAATCAAGTTTGCCAAAGTAAACATAACCAACATCCAGGCCCAATTGAAACAGCCACAAAACCAAGCCCATACGAAAACACTCTGGGCACCCGAGCGGCTGGGCACCCTTCCTGAGCCACTCCTCCACGCCGCCGAGCCGCACAGCCGGGCCGCCGAGACAGACCGCCGCGCCTTCAGGGTAGCATGGTAGCGACTAACCCGAGAACACTGCAACCAGATGGCCTGATCGAGATGCCTCTCGCCGAACGAACCTGAACTCAGTGCCTTTATCCACCAGAGGTCAAATCGCCGCCGCCGGAGATGGTCTGATCGCCGTGACTCCAACCAACGTCGAAACCACACGGCATCAACCCTACTAGCCAGAGAGCATACCGGAAAAAGAGAGCCTGGATCCCAAATGCGATTTGGATCCATAGATCCGCAAAGGATTCTCCTTCTCGAACCTGCCGGAGGACGAGCAATATCATGCCAACCAGAAGGCGACCACAAAGCCCAGATCGAATCAATCTGAGGAGGAGTGAACGACCTCGCTTCAACACGGGTCGAGGACCTCGACTTTTGGAGAAGAGCAGAGAAAAAGGGGGAGACGGCCTGGACCGTGCTCGATAGCTGCGACACCAGGGGAAGTGCCGGAATTTTGCTCCATCGGAGATGGAGGAAGTTGCAGAGGCGCATACCCATGGCGGCGGTCTCTCTAGGGTTTTCACCAATTCTTAAAAGTTATTTAAAATTAATATAAGATTTAAGGATTCTAGATATTAAATACTTTAATGACCCTCCTAAGAAATGAAAAGAATACTTCTTCGGCTAATCATCTTCATCTTTGACCTAATTAAATACATTAATTATTTTCAGTTTTTATTATTTGATGCTTTCCTCTTTCAATTTCTATTAATGCAAATGGAATCACAATTAATATTCTTCAATAAATCAATCTAATTGCCAAACAAATCAGTATCATTCGTGATGTAATTTATTAAGGTATAAGGTAATTATGTAAAGATTTCAATTATGTGTTAGTAAACGATTTTTTTCAATGTAATAGCTTGTTTATATTTTGACCCTCCTAGATGAAATTTCTAGCTACGCCACTGATCATCCACTTCCATTTTCTGTACTGACCGAATCTGGTTGGCCGGAAATTGGATGCTCGAAAATTGGCGACTCTAATCCAGGGTTTGGGGCTCCAAGACAAAACCCCTTCTTCTTTCATGTTGCTGCCTCCATCAGCAAAGAGCCCTAGATTTGGAATCCCGAGCACACTTCCTCCTCCCAATGCACCGGCGAGGCATGGTCTTCGACCACCGTCTCGCCTCTGTGGCTCGGATATGCGGCAGGTTACGGCTGTTGGAGTCGTAGTCGTCGAATTGGGCCAGCTAAGCTGGACTTGATCGAGAACTCGCGAGAAATCCGAAAATGGAAGAGAGAGAGAGATTGGTGAGAGTGAGGGAGCGGTGGGCGGCCTCGTCCATAGTGGCGACTTTGACGCAGGAGAAGCGCTCGAGAGAGGAGAAGAAGGCAGAGGAGACGGAGGCGCTGATCGAGCCGGTGAGGATGACGAGGAAGGTGGCCGGTGATGTAGATTCAGGCGAAGGGAGGAGATGCCAGAGGCCGTCGGCGTCGACTTCTGGCCTGGAGTCGATGTGGGGAGAGAGAGAGATTGATAATGAGTGGCATAAAATGTAGTTTATTAATTAAGTTAAGGGTAAAGTTGTCATTTTAGGTTAAATTGGGTTAGGGTTAATTACATATAAGTGCATCTTTGAATGATTTTTTAGCCATAAGGCCACCAATTAATTTTTTTCCCTCATAAGGCCACTAGATTAAAAAGGATGTTATATTTTGGATATAAAAAACCAACATAGTTACATAAATGCCACTAGAGTAAAAAGTTAACAATCATTCTCTCTCTCCTCTCCGGCCGACCTCCGGCGACCACAAAAGCTACTGTCACTAACACCAAAAGCTAATGTGGCAAGCAACGAAAGCTACTCTGATGAGATTTCCGGCAACCTCTGGCGAGGTCACAAAAGCTACTATCACTAGCAACAAAAGCTACACTGGTGAGATTTCCAGCAATGTCACAAAAGCTACTATCACACGTCACAAAAGCTACTATCACAAACAAAAACTACGCTAGTGAGATTTTCAACGAGGTCACAAAAACTACTATCACCAGCAACAAAAGCTATTGTCACCAGCAACAAAAACTACTGTCACTAACAAAAGCTACGCTCTTCAAAATCAAAAGCTACTATCCCTACCAACAAAAGTTACTGTTACCAACACCAAAAGCTACTCTCACCAGAAACAAACACTACTGTCACCAACACCAGAAAAGTACTCTCACCAGTAACAAAAGCTACTCTAATCATCATCAAAAGTTACTCTCAATAACGCCAAAAGCAATAAACAAGCAGAACAAAAACTACTCCCAGATATTGAGAAAACTATTCTCAGAGACCAACAAAGCTATGGAAATGTAAATGATACAGGTAAAATAAAAAAGCTACTGCAATCGGAAAAAGAAAACAAATTCAATGATATAAAAAGTATGCAGGGTCCAACAATGATATAATTATGTAAAAAGCTACTTTCGTAGTTGTAAAACACCACTACCATACCATAGTTGTGAAAATCTATTACAATAGTTGTAGAAAGCTACTGTCAATGTGGTAATGCTAGTGTCATATTTCAAATGGCCACCATTGATATTTCTTCTTGTCAAGCTGTACCACTCTACGCTAACCTTAGGCGTTATTTTGCCACCTTCAGCACTAGACTTCCTTGCAACATTTATTGGTTGGTCGAATGATCTCTTGGTCAATGGAGCCTCCACTACCTAAATTGACATGATTTTCGTAATCTAGCACTACAAATGCAAAGGGAAAGAATTCAGGAACAGAGATACAACAAAATATTAATATTTGAAATGCAAACTAAAATCAGCAGCGTGCAATTGCACTGTAAATGTGGTACTCTTTATTAACTGGATAATCAAAAACAAGTAATCTAAAAAGCTACTGATATAGGTATGTAAACCTACTATGACACATGTACAAAACTACTTGACCAGTAATAAAATGCTACTGACAAAGAAATTTATTACACAAAATCATATGCTGGTTGTCCATGTTTTTCCATGTTGATAGTGCAACACAAATCTCAACCAAGAAATGCTGGAGATACAAAATCACAAACAAAAGTAAACTAAGTTTCATACAAAATTCTGATACAGTGCTAGCATTACACTAACATACATGCAATAGCATATAAGATAAGACAACAATCAATAAATAACAAATGGCAATAGCCAGAATGTCAATCTTTTTGCTTCCTCTGAGCCTAACAAGGAATGCATTGTAAGCTGCAAGACCTCAAAATGCATTTTTCATTTTTGATTTGATTCTAAGAACCCATAGCAGTGAATACTACTCATCGATCATAAACAAAAGTTCGATCCAAATATACTATGACCAATTTCTTCACAGTTTTCACTAGGCAATTAAAATCGAGGTTTTCAAAACAATTTGCAGCTACAAATTCAAATTCAAACGAAATGGAAAATGCGAATTACTTGGGAGACGACTGAGCCGAGGCCAATCCGAGACTTGGAGACAACGAAGCCGAGGCAAGGGAGCACGAGAACGTTAGGAACTTCGATGGCAGAACACCGAGAAACGCCGACAGCGCTCGGATCTACATCGAGAATGAGATCCGGAAGCACACGAACACCAAATTCAGAGGACGGCAACGTCGGCCTTGTTAGTGTCAGCGACCGGAGCTTGCTCGTAGACGTTGAGCATCTACACGCACTGGTGGAGCGACGTGAGCTTGTTGGCACCGTGGATCTTCGAGTCGCAGGTCAGACACAGGTAGCCGAGTCGATGAGGCAAAAGAAGGCCGCCGACAACAACTTGCCGGTTTGTAGGGCTTGGGGGAGAGGCCCGGCAAGAAATCTCAATGCCGAAGTACGAGCATGAGGTCGAAGTTCACAGAGAAACCAGAGGCCTCATTGCGAGCATTCGATTCCTGAGACGAGTAGAGAATCAGAGAGATCTGAGTTGGACTCCAATGAGGTAGCTCTGATCGGAGCTTCTTTGTCGTCGTTGTCATTGTCTTCAGTCGTGGCGGCGCCTTTTCAAGGTTTTGCAAGCTTAGATCGATTGGAATCTCACTAGATCGGAGGCGGTGGTCGCCGGAATAAGAGGGGGGGGGAAAGCCTCGTGCCGGTGGTTGCGGGAATCGGAAGCGGAGACCAAAGGCGTGAAAATCTGTGGTCGAGGAGAGAGAGAGAGACTGTGATCAGAGAGAGAGAGAGGGGTAAGTAGGCCTGTAAATGGATCGGGTTCGGATAGGATCGACCTAAATCCAAATCCGTTTACTAAAAAAAAAATTCGATCCAAACCCGCTCCGTTAACCCGGCGGATCATTGATACCTCGATCCAAATCAGTACCCGTCGGATTAACGGATACCCGATCCGCTAATCCGATCCGTTTATAATTTCAAATATTTTTAAATTTTAAATAGTAATATTAAATTTATATCATAATATCTCATAAGATATTAATAAAATATTAAAATAACATGATCTACATGAAGAGTATCACCAAAAATAAAATTACTTATTTTTGACAATAATTACAAAGACTGCCTCTTAGATTTCTGCAAAAAAGTAATATTAGAAATCTTTAATATTTTATATTTTATATTTTATATTTTTAAAAAATAATAATATATTAATAAAAAATAATATTTATTTATTACTAAAACGGGTCGGATCATTAACGGATCGGATCGACCTAAATCCAAATCCGATCCGTTTATTAAACGGGTTAACGGATTCAGATCATTAACGGATCAACGGATCAAAATGTTCGATCCAAACCCGTTTAATAGCTACGGATCTGGAGCGGGTCCGGATCAAAACCCGGTCCATTTACAGGTCTAGGGGTAAGGACGTAGGCTGATGAAATTAATTGGGTTTCTTAAGTGGGAGGGTAATTCATTCTTGTTCTTTAGGCCACTTAAATCATTCCTTATGTGTACAAAATAAATTAAGTGGCCTTATCACTAATTAAAGTTTCAAAAGATCACTTGTGTGTAATTTTTTAATTGGGTTAATGAGAATAAAAATCTGTTGCTGGGGTAAGTGAGATAATTTTAGCTCATTTTGGTGTTTTGGGTCAATGACCCTTTTACAAAATTAACTTCTCAAAACACAGTGGAAAGTTATCTCTGTTAATTAGAAATGTTCACACAAACAAAAGCAAAGTAACGAAAAAAATTATAAAAAAATTTAAGAGTCATTAGAAACTCGAAAAGTACTGTTTTACATTAATGTATATAATACATCAAGTAGACTAGTTCGATACAGAGATATATCGACTCTATAGCAATGCCATGAAGCCAGCTTACGAATGTATTGAATTAATTTATTAATGAATCGGTATATTAATATACCATAAAAGAAACTTATAAAGTCTTTTCTCTTTTGTTGATAAAATCGGACATTAGATAACTTTTTCTTGTTCTTTGGGCCAGTAAATTAAAATGCTAGCCCATCAAATCGGCCTAAATCTCAAAACCATAAAAGCATAAACAAGCCCTCTTTTTTTTTTTTTTTTTTTGTTTGGCGGAATAACAACAAGCCCTCTTTACATTCGCACAAAAAAAAAAAAAAAAAATTGTTTATTCACAAGTGGTCTGACCCAATAGTATTTGACCAAAGTCGCTTTGACTAAACTGCGCCAAGTTTTTATTTTTCTTATTTCCATTTTGAGTATTTTCTACAGTCCTAGTCTTCACTCTTCGACCCATTTCACCACTCTCATCAGTGACCCATGATCACTCTGCTTTAGTGCTTCATAAATTGTAAGCACCCAAATTTTTTTATTCTTGTTCATAGGAGTTTTATGATGGGTAAAACTGTTACTTTTCTCTTTTTATTTGATACCAATATTTCTGTTTTTTTTTTTTTCCATTTTATTTTCCAAGAATGAGTTTTTTGTGGTGAAGGCATGAAACTTTGATGTTTATACTTTGTGTTCTGCTTATATAAGTAGTCCCAGAAGCCATTATGAACTAGGGTTCTTGACATTTTCTTGTTCTGTACAGCAGTGAAAAATGAATACACATGTTATGTTGGATAATACTCTCAATCAGATTCTACGAGTTCTTAAACCCTCACTGGAAGATTGGGAAACACGACTGAGAATCCTTCATGAGTTACAAGGAGCTGTTGAATCTGTGGAGGGTTTAAGAGGTGAGCTGGGTTATACAAGTTCATGGTTCTAAGTTTTATTTATGCACCCATCTAATGTATACGTAGTCAAAAAGCCCTTTTGGTTTGATAACCTGGAGAAATCTGTCTGTTAATAAGAAAAAGAAAAGCACAAATCTGGTTTGATTTAAAGCTTTTGCTGATTTAGACAAACAATCACTAGGCTGTGACTGAGCACCAGATGGAACACATGGTTCACTATGTTTCTTCTGCGTTTCTGAACATGTACTTTTGTTCATACTACAAGCACGCTGAAGCAAATTTTAAGTTTTGGATGCTAACTGAAGCCTCAATTTTTTTTTTTGCTGTGTATTTGGTCATTTTAGTGTTGTATCATAAACTTTTGAGAAAGCTCTGGTGCTTATAGTACTGCATTCGTTCTTACTTATGCCATTTTGCTTGTTTAATCTTATATGACTTGTATAAATGATGGATAGTTTCCCATTGGTTTGTACAGAACTTTAGTGACTTTGTAGATTTATGACGTAATTGGCCTGAAACAGGTGCAACTGTGGAGCCATTTGGATCATTCGTGTCTAATCTGTATGCTTGCTGGGGAGACATGGATATTTCAATTGAGTTTTCCAAAGGCTCATATATTTCAGAGTATGGGAAAAAGCATAAAGAACAATTACTAGGAGTTGTGATGAGAGCTATGAGACAGAGAGGTTGGTTTGTTGTTTTTTCTTTCTCAAGTGCCTACATTATATTGTACTGAACATGTCATTGACTCCTATGATGGTCATTCTTTACACCACAATGGACATTGATCCTCCACTTTATTCTACATCGCACTTGAAAAGATACAGAGAAGTTAAGTTTACGGCATCTATGGAACCGATGATTGAAATTGCAAAACTAAGGAACGGTGTTGATTTTAATATAGGTGGATGGAAAAGTTTTAAATTTATACCCACTGCAAGAGTTCCCATATTAAAGGTCGAAAGTTATCTCCAAAACATCTCTTGCGATATATCAATCAATAATCTGAAGGGACAAATGAAATCCAAACTCTTGTTTTGTATTGGTGAGATAGATGGGCGCTTCCGAGATATGGTTTTACTGGTATGACAGTATTATTGCAGGTTAGAATTTACTTTTCTTTAAAAAAATGTTCATATATGATATAATACTCTTGCTGTTGTAGGTAAAGGAATGGGCAAAAGCACAAAATATGAATAATCCAAGACTCGGGTCTTTCAACTCGTACGCCCTCACTTTGCTTGTGGTCTTCCACTTTCAGGTGATTTCAATTCTTACTTCTAGTGTTGATGAGAAAGTACTTTGACTGTTCGGCTTCATTTTCATGACATCTAAGATAACTAATAAGGACATGGTTTGCCAGAAGTAGAGTAATCATAGTTTCTGTGAATCTGTAACCTTTTTGGGCTTTCCAATTGTATGCTATAGTTATGAACCGTCATATTTCATTCTGTTACCAGAGTTATAATGTTGTTTTCATTTTGTTTTGTGCAACTTTCTGGGCTTTCTGTGATGTCATGTTCATGCCAGGCTGAATCCTACCATTTTCCAAGCATTTTGTTATGTGTTTGATCTTCTTGACTTGTTTCAATGTCCTGTTCTTACTTACCTGCACTAGCAAAAAATATGATTCAATGTAGCATATGTTCCTGCCTTTCTGATTTTAGTTACCAATCTTTTCATTTTCTTTTTCAGACATGTACACCTGCGATTTTGCCACCTCTTAGAGATATATATCCAGGGAATCTCACGGATGATCTTCAAGGTACTTGTCATTTTTAGTTTTAAACAGATTACTGATTTAGTGTTTACTAATTGACCACTTATTGTTGGTGAAATATTGAATGTGAAGAAGTTGTTCTCGTTTTGAGGTCATTGTTTCCACAAAGGGGTTTTTCTTTGAAGGTGTTTCAGTATGAGAGGAGTCTTCACCGTTTGATGTCATAGTTGAAGTAGTACTGGTTATGATTCTGAAAAGTTGTAGTTTTGGATACCTCACATATTGCAAACAGAAACAATTCCCTTTAAAAAAATTCTTTGTTGGTGAGGAACCACATTATGAAATCAATGTCTCACCCAAGTTCAGATACTGTTTGGTTTGAATGTGCAAAAAGATACCTAAAATACGTCTAAAAAGATTTGTTGATCTGAACACTAAATTGACCAATTTAGATGACATATTGTGTGCTATGCTTCATGCAGGCTTGAGGGCTGATGCAGAAAAACGTATTGAAGAAACATGTGTTGATAACGTAACAAGGTTTAAGTCGGACAAATTTGGAGCAGAAAACAGAAGTTCATTGTCACAGCTTTTCATTTCATTCCTTGAGAAGGTAATTTCTAGCAAATAATTCAAACCATCTTCTTTCATCAGCCAATTTAAAGTGTTTGGCCAATTTAAGCCGTCTCATGAATTCCATGACATTGTTCTAGTTAGTGTTTTCACGTTGATGGTATTTTCATGAATGTTTGCAGTTTTCGGACCTTGTTCTGAAAACAAGAAAGTTGGGAATTTGCCCATATACCGGACAGTGGGAAGACATACCAAGCAATATGACATGGTTGCCCCAAACATATACCATAATGGTAATTCCATTTCTGTTTCTGTAAATGTATGTTTTGAGTTTCTGATGCCCTCTATTTCTTCATTGATAAAAATATGTTATTTACTCTCCCCTACTGATTTTTGTTACCGGAATTGGTGCATGGTAGATTGAAGATCCCTTTGATCAGCCAGAAAACTCTTCAAGGGCTGTTAGCATGGGAGAATTGACAAGGATATCTGAAGCTTTTAAGATGAGCAGCCACATACTCATGTCAGCTAATCAGAGTGACATTCTTGCCACACTAGTCCGACCCCTAACCTACCGTCTTGTGACAGGAACATCTCACTACCAGTTTGAGCATCGCCATGCAGCTTATCCACAACGTTTCATGACTGAGAGCCCACATTCAAGAACACCAAGGGGGAATTATGTTCCCAGGCAACCACGTCGTCCTCAGGTGCATAAGTGGGCACAGAAACCCTCACAAGTCCAGCCTCAATTTCAGAAGATGAAGCCAGAAAACCATCCTGTCAAGCCCACTTTTCAAGAGATGAAGCCAGAAAACCATCCCAACAGGTCCACCCCTGATAACCCAACTCTAGAGACATCTCAGGATTGTGCATGCGGAATGTGTATGCCTGGAGAGTACATTCAGTAGGCTCATTTCCAGGGTTCCATGATTCAATTCATATTCCTCGTCATTATGTACGTATATATCATGTAGGATTCAGGAACACGTTCAACAGTTTGTAGGCACGTTATGTTTAGATATCGGTTTGTCGGCCTTGTGGCATCAACATCTCTGAGATGGACTGGATATTGATTTTGATGGCCATGGACCCAAATGTGTGACCTGACCTGAACCTTAAATTTGAAGAAAGGGATCTACTCTTTGATAGTTTCTTTGTTTTTAAGTTACTTAGTGCACAAGGTCTTCGACTAAACCATGATATGTAAAGAAAAGAGAAGATGGCATGAAACACGTTGCAACTAAATCTAAGAACAGAGTAAAGCTAAATCTTTACAAAAAGTTTTCATTCTTCCCCAAAAATACATTGAACGAAACATATTGCGAATAAAGCCTTCATTATCGGTAAATCAAATAACGAGTATATAATTTCCATCGATCGTCCAAAGATGCCAACAAATAATCAAATACTATTTATCAATCGCATTGGTAATTTCTTTACAAAAAGTTTTGATTTTTCCCCAAAAATACACTGAACCTTTATTTTTCAGGGTTTTAAAAGATGAGCTTGTTGAAACATACTGCGAATGAATCTTCCATTATCAGTAAATCACCTAACGAGTATATAATCTCCATTGATTGTTCAAAGATGCCAACAAATAATTAAATATCACATTTATCAATCACATTGGTAATTTTGCGAAAGGAAAATTAAATTCACACTTCTAAAGTTGCAATCCACATTTCCTTTATTTTCTTAGAATGAAATTCACACTCCCAAGATTTTGTCTTTACAAAGAAAACATGGAGTGTGAATTGTAAATGAAAAATGTAAATTTCACTCCTCTTACAAAAATACTCACTCAATTAAGTAAATTTAACGTGAATATCCGGTGTTTCTATATACACTAACCATATAATATGGTTACTATTTTGGTTTAAAAAATGAATTCCCCAAGCCTCTTTTTTACTATACTTTTTTGGTAAAAAAAAAATAAAAAGAATTCCTCAGGCCTTTACTAATTATGTATTAGCCTCTATTTTCCAGAGTCGTACCAAGTACAAGTTTTGCGTCTCTCTTTCTAATTACCGAAAGAATCCAGAGAAATGTAAATTTCACTCCTTACAAAAATACTTGCTCAATTAAATAAGGGTCTTTCTAAATGTACCCAGCAAATTTCTATATAAACCCAGCAAACTAATTTTGTATGAAAAGACAGTTTTATCCTCATACGAAATGACTTTAAAAGCCATGATAAATTAAGATAATAACAAAAGAAACCATAAAATTTGAAACTCTTTTTTCTATCTGTACCCAACAGTTCACCCTTTTCACGTTGTTACGTTATTTCTTCTGGCAAAACTTTAAACTCAAATCTCAGATTTCATTATAATTGCTTCAAGGGTGTCTTCGATCGATCAATACCGAAACATATTAAAGATTCGGTAGTTACATATGATTTATAGTTTTCTTTTTGGAATGTATATCCTTTAAACGTAGGCACAACAGAGATTGAGAATTGAAATTTACCTACTCATAGACTCAAATTACATGGAAGAATATTTGTCGTCTGTTGTGTTTAGTGCTGCTCTGTTTGTGGGCAAGCACGTAAATATCTATGCCAGGAATACAGAGTATAACTAGAGCTTTTTTTGGGTTATCATTCTATGTTTGGATGGTGTTGGAATTGGAGGATATGCAGTTTACAAGTACAGAACCCGAGTATGTTTTCTTACACCCAAAATTCATCATCCATATACATATGTGAATGCAGTTAACTGTACAAGTCTTGAACAAAGACATTGGTAGTATTATTTATTTACTCCATCCCTTTGGGCTACATGGTGATCCTAAAAGAATTACCTCTGTGCAGAGATATGGACTCAGAAAATCGGGCAATCATGGCACAATACATGCCATTGGATAGTCAAGGAGAAATTCCCAATCATGTCTCTCGTGTTGATATCTAACATCAACGAAATCAATTAACATGATCCTCTGAGGTTGAGTCGGTCCTCTTAACTCGGGGTACAAGCTTGGCGCATCACTCATTGATGCAGAATGGATCATAAAATTAACTCAACCAAGGGAGATAATCAAGGTTTTGTTGGGTGTGAGTTTTGTTGGGTTTAATTAAACGTAAGGGTATTGTTGGAAAAGTTGTTGGGTGTAGTTACAGATTTTATAGTTTTACTGGGTGTAAAAAATTTGTTGGGTTTACATAGACATTTGCTGGGTACATTTAGAAAGACCCATTAAATAAATTCAACGTAAATAACCAGTATTGGGAGAGCTTCTAATGAGTTCGTATGGTTGCATGTAATATTATTCGTTCTCGTTTGAAAAAAAAAAAAAAAAAAAAACCTTTTTTGGTAAAAAAAATTAATTCCCAGGCCTCTATTTCACTATATATATATATACGTATTATTCAACCTCTGTTTCCCAGAGTCATGCCAAGTACAAGTTCTGGGTCTCCTCTCCCAATTACTGAAAAAGCCAGAGAGAGTCCACTCAACAACGCCATTCAAAGACACTGCGTGTTGACCTCGTCATCTTTTCCGTATTCACCAAACCCACTTCTTCTTCTTCTTCTTCTTCTAGGTAATGTCTACTCTTCGATTCGTCTTTCTAAGTTTTCTGCACTGCATCATCAAAACCCTGGAAAACGCGGGTGATTCTTTCTGTAATCGTGAAGTTTTAATTTTGTTTATTGGGTTTTGTGTTATTGCTTGATTTCGAATTGGGTTTATGATCCCAGTATCATGTTTGTAGGGTTTTTGATCAATTAAGGTAGCGGAGTTTGATCAAGCATGTAAAACTATCAGTCTTTGAATGTTAGAAACTTGCACTGTTGTTTTTGAGCAGGTTTCGGAGTGTTAGGTGCTCCATGTTGGAAAATTATGTTGTTTTGTTTCTGTTTATCTAAATTATGGATTCTCAGTCTATGAAGTTCTGTTTCGTATAGTTTGATATAAAAAATGTATGGCAGAGGTGTCTGATTGAAATGTGTAGTTTCGGTATACAGTTGTTTATCTGATGGAATGAATTTGATGTGGTAGCTGCATAGTGTACTGGATCGTACTATATTCAGTTTCTTGAATAATTATGGAAATCTATGCGTTGCTTTTGAATTCACACTCATCTTACTGAAGTTGGTGTAAGCTTTTCTTGCAGGACTTTACTGCTTCCATGTAGTATGGTGCTAAGATCCCTTTTGCACTAGGGTGTTGGCGCAACAGCAGGGATTAAGTGGCTCAAAGTAATATGGAGAATACTCTCAGGGAGATAATACGTGTGCTTGAACCCTTGCCCACGGATCGAGAAACACGATGCCAAATTCTTCGGGAGTTACAAGGAGCTGTTGAGTCTGTAGAAAGCTTAAGAGGTGATTTATCTATGTTTTGGTCCAGCCACTTTGTTTAATTAGTCATTTGTCTTCTCTAAACATGGGATAATTTTTTCCCTTCAGTTTATAGATTTGACTCACTCTTCAAATTTATGACATAATTGGCATAAAACCAGGTGCAACTGTGGAGCCATTTGGATCATTTGTCTCAGAACTCTTTACTCGCTGGGGAGACTTGGATGTTTCAATTGAGTTCTCAAAAGGCGCATATATTTCTTCTTATGGAAGAAAGCACACACAAGATGTACTAAAAGATTTAATGAAGGCTATGAGACAGAGAGGTAGATTTATTGTTTATTCTTTTTCAAGTGCTTTAAATCTTGAGAAGATCCTTCCTCTTCTAATAAAAAAGACTGGGATAATAATTTGGGGTTTCAGTATCTTCACCTATCTGTGGTCTATGAGGCTGATCATAAATAACCGTTAGTATACTGAACATGTCATTGACTCATGGTTAATCATTTTTTCATATGTTTACTTAAATTACATATGCAAATGGCCTACTTTTAATTCTATAAACTTGTATTCCATAAGCTTCCACACTATGAAAATGTATGTCTTTTTGTTTGATTTTGCTTAGTTACAAAATTTCCACATTTCACTTCCTAAGGAACATTGATTGATTTTCAGGTGGATGGAACAGGTATCAGTTCATACCTAATGCAAGAGTTCCCATTCTGATGGTCAAAAGTAATCTTGGAAACATCTCCTGTGATATTTCAGTCAATAACCTGAAAGGCCAAATGAAATCAAAACTCTTTTTATGGATGAATGATATAGATCCACGCTTTCGTGATATGGTTTTACTGGTAGGTTGCAATTGCAAGTTAAATGTACTTTTCAACTGAAAAGTGTTCTTACATGATATATTCCTGTTGCCTTTGAAGGTGAAGGAATGGGCAAAAGCACACAATATCAATAATTCAAAATCTGGGACTTTCAATTCATACTCTCTGAGTTTGCTCGTGATCTTCCATTTTCAGGTGATTTTAAATCTTCATTTCTGGTATTGACCACAAAGTAGTTGGAGTCTGAAGGGGTTCTTTGGGTTTCAGCTGCAATTTAGCATCATCTAGCATAGTTGATATGGGACCTGGTTTGCTAGAAGTAGTGTAGTAACGTTTTTTCTAACCCTTCTGTGCTTTTCTCATCGTTTGCTAGACTTTACAAAGTGTCACTTTTATTCCTTTCCCAGATTCATACCGCTTGGTTCATAATTTTCTTTTTTGTGATTTTTCTACATTGGTGTTATGTGTTGTTGATACCATGCTGCATCTTACTAGAGTCTGAGTTTCTCGTTTTATATCTATTGGTCTTCTTGATCTCATTTCAAATCCTGTTCTTGCTCCATACAGTAACAACATATATGATTCAGTTTTCTGTAGTATATGTTCCTGATTTTAATTTAATATTCGTTAAAAAAAAATTTCAGACATGTACACCTGCAATTCTGCCTCCTCTTCAAGACATATATACAGAAACTCTCACGGATGATCTTAAAGGTACTTTTCTGCCTTACCTTAAACAGAGACCTCATTTTGCCACTAACTGTTGGTAAAAATTGAATAATTTTTTTTTCTTTTAGAATAGTTTCTGAAATTGATTTTTCTTTGAAGATATGGTACTGGTTCTTTGTTTGAAATAATGGAGTTTAAGTTAGCTCTACACAGCATCAAAGCAAAGGAACTCCCTTTTACGAAGCAAAGATATGAGGAAGAAAACTATAGTTTCAATCTTTCAATTGCCAAGTGTCCTTTTATTTTTTAAAATATTGGATCTAGAGTTTTCTTTTTTCAACTCGAGAGCATGTTAATTGCTTGAGCGGTGATATGTAATGGTAATTGGCAGCTTATTGGCCCATAAGGAGAAGTAAAATCAGTTTCACTGTCATGGTTCCTGTGAAATAATGTGAGTTTTGTATGCCCCAAGTGATATTTTGTTTTTCCTCTCTTTTTCTCTTTTTTTGGTCATGAAGAGGAGATTCTCGAGTTGACTAATATTTACTTCTCTTTAGTTTATATTATTACTCCACTGTGTCGTTTCATGAGAGGTATTCTAAAAGGTTTTTAAATCATACCTTCAGCGAACTAGTGTTTGTTTATTGAGGAAAAAAAAAGGTTCAATAGTGCTTCTGGTAAGGATTTGTTTGAATGTACAAAATTCTACCTAAAGTACATCGGAGAACAATTTGTTGATCTGAACATATTTACTGACTAGATTAGACAAGAAATATTTGATTGTGCTATGTTTCTTGCAGGCTTGAGGGATGATGCAGAAAGACGTATTGAAAAAAGTTGTGTTGAGAACATGAGAAGATTTAAACTAAACAAATTGAGAGCTCGGAATAAAAGTTCTTTGTTTGAGCTTTTTATTTCATTCCTTGGGAAGGTATTTTGACTATTTTCTGCCTTCCTGAATAATTTGAGTTGAATATGTTTCTGACCAGAGAGTTGCCTATCATGAATCCCCACCAAAGTTTGCCTTGCTTATTCATTTGGGTTTCTGGTTAGGTACCTTTGTTAATTTGATTATGGTCATTCTGTAAATTTGCAGTTCTCTGACCTTGGTTCGAAGGCTGCGGAGTTGGGAATTTGCACATATTCTGGAAAATGGGAAAGAATTGAAAGCAATATGGGATGGTTGCCCAAAACCTATTGTATATTGGTAATTCTATGCTTTCTCTACATATGTTAAATATTTTGATTCTCTCCCCCATTTGTTTGGAGTTTGAATAGCTGTCATCACCACTGATTTTGTGAACGGAATTGGGCATGGTAGGTTGAAGATCCTTTTGATCGGCCAGAAAATACTGCAAGAGGTGTCAGCCAAAAAGCATTGAAAAGGATCTCTGAAGTTTTTGAGATGAGTCGTGACAGGCTAATCGCAGCTCGTTACAATGCCTCCTTAGCCATTGAGAGTTCCCTTCTTGCCACACTAGTCCGACCACATACGCTACATCTTATTAGCAACCCAGGTTACAATATTAAGCACCACCAAACAACTCATCCACAATATCTCAGGGCTGAGAGCTCACATTCACGAACCCCAAGACATTATAACGGTCCCCGGAAACCAAATGGTAAGGTACGAGAGTTGGTGCCCCCAAGGGATTATAATGGCCCCCCAAAACCAAGTGGTCCTTCTGGACGGGAGTTGGTAGACTCATCCCCACAAGTACATCAACAACTACGAAAGATGGTGCACTCATCCTCACAAGTACAGCCACAAATACAGAAGCTGGTGCAGTCACCGTCACAAGTACAACCGCATATACGAAAGTCTGTGCCCTCAACCTCACGAGTACAATCACCACTTCAGAAAGTGAAGACAGAGAAGGCACCAATGCTACAGGCGTATCAGGAATGGAGACCAAAGAAACCAGGAATGCAGACCATCTGATAGATAGTTGTGATGTGACTTCTGGTGTTAAATCAAGTTTCACTGCGTGGTTTTGATTGAGAAGGTCAAAATGTAGAGAACCTTTCCAGTTTGCCATGTGTATTGGTTATCATTTTTGGGGAGTGAAGGTTTTGTCAAAATGATTTCAATGTTTTGGTCATTCTCCTCCACAGATGATGCCATTTATTTAAACTTTAAAGTAATCAATTACCCTTTTCAGGGAGAAGTTTCCATTTCAACTAGTTATTGTGAAAACAAGAGGAGTCTGATCTCTGTGTCGAACGAATTTCTGACATTTCTTTTGGTCAGGAGAACAAGTTTCTGATCTACCTGAATATTCTTGGTCTGATCTACCTGAATAGAGCGTGATAGTTTTCATGTTCAGAAAGATGTCGATCCTGTGTATATTCATTATTCAATGGAAATGACAGGAAGAGGAAAATGGCAGCATCCATACCTTCATAGAACCTCATAAATAATAAACAAATGAAATCGAATTGATATTGGATTGCCAATATGTACATCATACATAAAACAATTGAACTCTTTAATCTAATTCTAGTTCAAAGCTATTCTATTTCACAAGGAAAACAAGGGATGTTTCTCTTTAGTGGGGAACCAACTCAAATCTGCATAATCTTTACTGAGGTCTGGGACTATCTTAAAGGGGATCCAATCTGTGCTACACAATTAAACGAATCTCTCTTTATCTCTCTCTGACAAATTACACTAGCACCAATTATTACTGGTGTCAAGCATTTTTATCAAATTTTTGCTCAATTTTCCTTCACAGAGATGAGCAGTATAAATCGCTATGGGTCTTCAAATCCAAATGCTTCAACTATGCAAGAGGCGTTTTTCAGCCATGAAGAGCCTATAACTTGCATGAGGACCCTCAGATGTGTCTCGCAAATTAACTTTCCAGCCCATGGCATTTCCAATCGCTTGAAGCTCATCCATGACCGCAAGAGCATCACGGATGTATACACGTCCACCTGGTCTTAGCATACGGTCCATCTCAAGCATGATTGTTGACATATTGCACCTGTGATTATGAAACATGAAGTCTTATTTCTGTTTGTTAGAAAAGAACGAAAAGAGATATTAAAGCACCGGTTTATAGCCAATATTAAATCATGGTGTGAATACCTTAACCCCAACCACTGAAACTGCAAGAAAGAAGGCATCGAATATGATTCTCAGAAGACAATAATTCTACATTCCCCTTTCCCTTTTAAGTCAAATGGTTAACTGCTCAACCAAAGATGAAACTTTCATCCTTTTCTTTTGGCATGTAGTATGATTCCTACAACCAGAATAGTGATGGACACCTACTTTGTTATTAGGGCCAACAGTTATACTTCCAAATTTGTTACCGGACACCTACTTTTTCTAAAATACTTTGGTTTCTAATTAACTGCACCACTACTAATATTCTTAATCTTACTTCTGGTGCAATGTAAACCCTCATTGCAGCAAACTACTGTTCACTTTCATCTAAGGGACTAAAAGACGGAATAGTGACTAAGGGACTAAAAGACGGAATAGTGATGGACTGATGGGAAACCAGAATAGATAAAACATAAAGCAATTAAAGTTTTCTACTTGGAGAAAGAGGGGTATACCTTTTCTTCTCAATAGAGAAGAGGCCAGCTGCATGTAATAAATCATAGGTTCTTGGGTATGTATCAAATGGCTCACACCTGATAGACATAATGAAAATTAGTTACTTCTAATTAAATGCATATTGTTACAAGAATCGGTCAAATCATGCTTAGAACTTATTGTAACAGTTGATTTTGTCATTATTTGTTGAACATTTGAATATATCTCTAGTGGTATTTTTCGGTACAATAGAAGTAGTGCAGACTTTTATAATCAGACAATCTATCACAGTGTCTCCAAGCAAAGAAAAACATATTAACAAATCAACCAGCTAGACATAGAGAGCTGTTTGTAACATACCAGTCATGCATAACTCCAATAAATCCACGGTCATATATAACAGGCAAGGTGTTGGGGCCGCTAACAGGAACCACATTCATAACCCAGGAATTTAAGTTATGTTCCATTAGTGCCACTGCAAATCTGCCAACCAGTTCATAGACTGTAAGCAATGAGAAAATTTAAGAAAAATAAATTAGAAAAGGTTGATCAGTAGAATATGAGATGAATATCATACCCTCCAAAGCCAGCTCTCATATCCATTACATTTCTTAATCTTAACTTCTTCCATTTAAAAGCACGGACATAGCCTTCAATTATTTCATGCCAATATTTAGATTCTGCCTTGAAGAGCTCCTTTCTGGATATATAGGCATCAAACTGTATGCTCTGAAGCCTATCAGGGGGAGTTTGCATGCGGTCTGGCCATGTTGTGACATTTGCTCCATAACCATTTTCAGGGAGTCTTGTTATGCATGCCTTCAGATCAACATACCTGCATCATCATACAAAGAATACCAAAAACTGAGACCCTCACAACAAGAAGAAGAAAGTCAAGTACATCTGGACTAAAAGTTCTTTTAAACAATATTTTGAGATTTGAAATTTGATTAATATCTGAGTTTGATGAACAAGAAATTTGACATACCAATAATATTTTACTTTAATGCGATTATCAAATCATTAGTAAGAGAATAGCTGGAGAGGAAATATTACCAAACTTTGTCCGGGTCATCACTTGAGTCGCATAATGGAGGTTTGGTTTCAGCATCCCGACCTAGATAGCAGCTGTTGTTAACTGGCTTCTGCCATACGGCAACATACCCATCCTTTTTCACAAACTCCCAGCAAAGACGGGTCGTGAGGTTAAGCATCTCTGGCCCAGAATAAATGAGAAAAAATATAAGAAATGTTATTGTTGTCAGGTAAGAAATTTCAAGTGCAATGAAGACGGTTATATTGCTCATTTGTTGGTTAAAATCGGTCTTCAGGAGCAATAAAGTTAAACAAATAGGAATCCCAGTCAAAAGAAAACTGTAGGTTACAGCTTGGTGGATAGAGAATTGATTTAGAAGTGGAAAGACAAAAAGTTATATTGTTCTCAAGAAATTGCGTATAAAGAGGGCAACCAATATAAAACAAAAACCTCGCTAAATAAAAATGCAATAAACAAATTATCAGAAGAAGTTCAACAAACAATTCAAACCAAAAAGTATATAGTAGAATAGTGATACCTTGCCACTGCTCCTCTAGGACTTCTTCATGCTTATAAACTGGCTGTGCTGCCCAAACAAAGTATCCTCCTGCCCGGAGCATCCTATTAACCTCAAGTAGCAATATCCCATCTTCATCACAAAGAAGAGAAAGAGGGTAAAGATAAACCAGAATCAGAAGATATCCGCCAAGTTAACAACTCCTTAACAATAAACAATATAACAAAGATCAAAACACTGCTTCAAACCCTGAGATTTTGATAGTAAAGGAAGAAGGTGAACTTCTTGAGGTTACTATAAGTCAAGTTTGTGAGCACATCAGTTTAGGAGTAAGTTGTTCATTACATTTGAAGATTTTTTATTTATTTTTTAATTTTTATTTTTTTTATTTTTTTATACCAACAGGCATATTTATGGAAGGATTGAGAAAATTGCAATGCTACTAATATTACTTGCATACTGTCTAACGAGCACTCTCATGCTAGATCAACTGTTCTAAACTTGTCATTTCCTCAGGTATGATAAACTGCGGGAAAAAAAAAAAAAAAAACTGTACAACAAAAATGGCATACCGTCACGAGTCCAATTAATCCTGCATCGTGAGCAATGGATCAAGTCAAATGCCTGACTTGGGTACAATAAGCGGCGAGTAGCAAATGCTGCTACCATTGCAGGCACTCCACGCTCAAGAGCAAATTGTATCTGATTCTCATGGACATCTTTCGGAGCAATTGACATAGTGATGACATTCCGTTGCAGCAGGTATGCACCAAAACTTGCAACACCACATCCAACATCCAATGCAACTCGAATATGGTGACCAAATGTGATGTCAGGGATCATCTACACCATTAGAATTTGACCATCAGAGAAAAAAGAAACAAGAAACAATAACTCACTGTCCTAACTATCCACTTCAAATTCCCATTTCTTTCAACTTTAAACAATTCTAACCTTAGAAATATGATCCAAGTACTCATTTGCCCCATGTATAAACTGTGTCCCACCTCCCGGAAACTTAAACTTATTCTTTTCTCGTGTAATCCAGTTCTGACCCCCTTTATCCTCAACCAGACGAGTATGAGGTACATTGTAGAACCAAACCTGCAACAATAAATAATCACAATCATACACTGCATAGTAATAGCGAAAACGAACAACCTTCCTAGCGAAAATGTTCTTTATACTTGTGTACTATATAAAGTTATAAACTTGAGCAACCTGCATTTACATCCATACTTGAACTAAGGTTTAATCTAGTACCTCATCGCGGCTCTTCGGCCATGGAATGGGGCTCTTGTAATTCTTGGGCGGCGGAACCAAGCAATTCAAACCCTTGCCGGAATCCGGACAATGCCGCTCAAAGCGCTCGCCTTTATCGGTGGATTTGAGCCTCCTAACGGCCACCACATTATCCAAACACGGTATGTACTCGCTCATACCGTTACGACAAAGCTCAAACCTTTTCACACTGAACCTACCCGACCCGCTCCCGCCACTCTCCGCCGCCGCCGTCCCATTCTGGCCGCCCCAATTCTCCACCACCTCATCGGGATCGAACTCGCCGACCTCGAAATCGTCGGCCATGGTCCCGTTCTCGTCCACGATCCCGAACCGCTGGATCACGTCCGACGGCGGCGGCGCGGGGGGCGGAGGAGAGGGAGTCGGCGGCGGAGGAGGAGGAGGAGAAGGCAGCGGCGGCGGGGCTAGGGTTTCGTTGAGGAGGGCGGAGAGGTTGAAGGGCTTGTTGAGATTGGGGGAAATGGAGACCGTGGCGGAAGGAGGAGATCGGCGCGTGGCGGCGGCGGTGGTGAAGGAGAGGAGCTGCTGGGCCCCACCGGTCCAGTTCTTGCCCAAGTAGAAGAAGGTGACGGAGATCATGATAAACCCCCAGATTTTGATGATCAATGGGATCCTCAACCAATCGCCATTCCCGAAAAATCCCATCTTTGATTCAGTGCGTGATGATTTTAACCCTCAGGATCGAAAACCATGAACAAAACGCAGCGTTTTGATGGCAATGTGGGTTGTGTGTTTGGGACTGTGAGTGTGAGAGTGAGAGTGAGGATGATAGAACAAACCCACCTAATCTCCTTCCTAAGCGGCCCCACTCCTCATTATCAGATGTATTGCACAAGAGACAGAGCTAGAATATATCCACAGTGGACCTTGACCACGCGTCAGCTTCTCCTCTTATTTCTCCTTTTGTTTGTATCTGGATTCAACCCCTTTAAGCTTGCAAGCTGTAACCTGAGATTGGCAGGAATGAATTATGAATTGAATCTATTTTCTTTCTTTTATGCTTTCTAATCGTTGCTCCTATCAGAGGACGAGGAGGAGAGGTGTAAGACTGTGGTTGGGATTTTTGGCTGAGCAGAGACAGAGCTGGCAAATCAGACAGAGGCGGTTGACTCATGTCTAACGTCACCCGCGGAGGGATAGAGTCGTGAGTGGCGAGAGCGAGAGAGGGAGACACGTGGCGAGGGGTTGAATCCACTTGGCAATGTCGGTGACGGAGAGGAACGTTTACCACATGACCACATCTGGGTTTGTGTGGGGAGTTTCTTTCTAAAATAAGAAGCTCCTTGTTGAATCTGGCCGGTCGTTCATACTTCATAGGATATGGACGTTTTAGATTTTTTTTATTTTTATTTTTATTTTTATAATAGCTTGCTAAGAGCAATTGGATACGATGTCTTTAAAATAGTTGAATGATATTTGATTTAGTGTGTAATCGTAATCGAAGAAAGCAACTTTCCTCAATATAAAAACACTTCATCAAGTTTTATTTGACGTAAAAGTATATGATATCTGATTCGATTCATAATCATAATAAAAGAAAGTCTGATTCTGAAAATTTCGTGAATCAATCGCATTAGTCTATACTCCACTAAAGTAGATTCATAGTTTTTATCACATCAATTTGTGTTTACATATAACATTTCACTATTAACTCTAGCAAAGCCCTCATAATTCCTCCAGCAATGTTTGGTGAGTGTATTACACATGTAGCTCCATAATTGGATTTCTCACAAATTCGATGTTTAAAGCTTCGATTTTTACAGAAATTAAAAGAGTTCAAAAACCGAAATAATGAAATTGACCGTAACAGTTTTCTCGTTAAATCCCAAACCCAAATACATCTAGCTGTTTAGGTAAAAAAATTAATTGCCTGACAAAATAACATGTTTGTAATGAATTACAACAAAATAATACTTCAATCTAGAGCACCCTTCAATCTAGACAATAATATTTTCCATACCATAAAACTTTTTTTTTTTTTTTTTTTATAGAGATTCCATACCATAAATAAGATGAACCAACATAACTTTTGGTATTTAAAAGTAAGCACTATATATAACATTCCCAGTACAATTTTACGGAAACCTCCGGCCCCGAACACAACCCGACCCACACGTCACCCAAATCGACGCCCCTAATCAAATTCCAAAATTAGGGTTCCGAATTCGAATCTGCTACCTCCGCCCAGCCCCAATTTCTCCAAGAATCACATGCCATGCCAAGGCCATTCACATTCTAGGGTTCCGCCGCGACCGTCCGATGCCACCGATTCAAAAATTCTCCCTCCGCGGCGCGCAATTGGGTAAACCCTCCTCCTCCGCCATGGCGAGCGCGAAGCCCAAGCCCGACGACGAGTCGTGCTCGCGCTCGATCAGCGAGACCGTCAACGGCTCCCACCGCTTCACCATAAAGGGCTATTCTTTGGCCAAAGGCATGGGCGCCGGTAAATACATACTCAGCGACACCTTCACCGTCGGCGGTTACGATTGGGCCATTTACTTTTACCCCGACGGGAAAAACCCCGAGGATAGCTCCGTCTACGTCTCCGTTTTCATTGCGCTGGTGAGTGAGGGCACCGATGTGAGGGCTTTGTTCGAGCTCACCTTGGTGGACCAGAGCAACAGTGGCAAGGACAAGGTGCATAGCCACTTTGATCGTGCCCTAGAGAGCGGGCCCTACACGTTGAAGTACAGAGGCAGCATGTGGTATGTGGTTTCTTGGTTCTTGTTTATGTTAATTGCTGTGCAAGTTTTCTGTGTTTCGATGATAGAATTGAGTACCCCTTTCGGTGAATTATGGTGATTTAGCAGCTTGTTAAGTAATGTGGTTAGATATAGGTGTTGATTGTTGGAATGAATGGGAGGTATCGTATTTTCAGATGAATGAATGCGGTAGAACTGATAAAGATTCTAAGTATCGTATTTAGGTTTGCATGTCATCTTGCATTTGAATTGGTCTCATCGTCAGATTTTGGTCTTAGATTAGTTGTAGTTTCTTTTACCGCGTTTTGGATACTCTTTGTTTATTTTGCTTGTATTGGCTATTATTACCAAGCTGGTGGTTTCTCCATGTTTTAATCACCAGATTCTACTTCTCTGGCTACATTTCAGGGGTTACAAGCGATTTTTCAGAAGAGCAGCCCTTGAAACTTCCGAGTTTCTAAAGGATGATTCCCTTGTGTTGAACTGCACTGTTGGAGTTGTCAGAACTCGTCTCGAGTGTCCAAAACAATTTGCAATTACTGTACCACCATCAGACATGGGTGAAGGTCTTAAGGCTTTTCTAGATTCTGGAGCTGGTTGCGACGTAGTTTTTCAGGTTGGTGATGAGCAATTTAAAGCTCACAAGTTGATACTTGCTGCTCGTTCTCCTGTATTCAAAGCACAGTTTTTTGGACACCTTGGTGATTCGAGTGTAGATAAAGTAGTCGTGAAGGATGTTGAGCCCTTTATCTTCAAGGTAAATGCTCCTTTGTTTTTGTGCTTACACTTGTCCCCATTGGAAGGAAGAGAAAATATTCTGAAAAGCATGACACATACATTAAGAACTGTGTAGTTTTGTTTTCTTACATAGTATGATTGGGATTCAGTTTTAGTACTAAGGAGCTAAACTTTTGATTTTTCTTCATGGATGAGTTTTGAAATGAACAATAACTCAGTAAGACATCACTGGAATGTGAAATCTCCTTGTGGATACCCTTCTGGTTAGCATTAGGCCTTTCAAAGCCAAAGTAGTCACGATAGTAAACAAATTACCTCATATAATGTAGTTTTGTACCCAACATTAAGTAGGGATGGGAAAAGTAAACATTTAGTAGGGACGGGAAAAGTAAAAACGTCCATGACAGTCTGAGTTCATGCCTCACATGTGTCCAGACTTTTGCCCTAGGATGCTCCACACTAGTCATTATTGCATTTTATACATTCAGTTATAAAGTGAACAAATAAGAAATTGAAAGTATCTGAAAGAAATAACAATCCTAATTCTCTTTGAAAGATAAACGCAATTTGGAAAAGGAGGGGACAAGATCTTTTATACCTCGCTAGTCTCCAAATTGAAGGTGTATGTAGTATGGTATTGATTCACATTTATAGGATTGTGTGAATTTTTAAGTCAAATAATTAATACTCTTGTTCAGAGAGATAAGATATTGCTAAAATTTATTTTGTTTTCTTTTCTTATTATATCTGTATGTTTATTATGTCATCTTGTGCATTATCCGTTAAACTCATTCAAATCTTTAAAGCTGTCGCCATTCAATTTAGTAATGTTTTAGTATCTAAATCATTGAATTCTCACATAAATTCTAAATGTCTCTGTATAGATAATTAATCCACTGGAAAGTTCTTTATGTTTGGGGGTCTTCAGTGGTGTAATTAGAGCAGGAACTAGGAAGCACCAATAATAAGAAAGAGTCATCTGAGCTTGTCCTAACAGACATTGACGGTCATGAAAATTCTGTCTATGGAACTCCTATGGTAAAATACAAAAAATATGGGATGTTGAAGTAGTTCATGGTCTGTCTGTATGTCTGCAGCAGAGACATTGAAGGTTGTCAGAGTTGTGTGTCTATCAAATTCTGATGGTTTAGGCTTGTGCATGATGGTAGTTCAATTCTATCAACCGCACTTACAAAATTGAAAAAACAAAATTGAAAAGTTTTTCATGGTGACACTAGTTATGGGAACTTTTGGGAGTTGACACTAATTAAAACTTATGGTCCTTATGCACTTGCTGATAATTGGAATATTGTAAACCAGTTTTGAGCTTGTTTTAGTAATCTGTAAATCTCTCCATTTTGCTCTGTTTGGCCTTAGTTTAGACTAGAAGTTTGTTTTCTGTGTGTCACCAATACTTACAGATAAGTGAGTTTTGCTGCAAATATCAACCCATATGTTAATATATGTTTTCCCTCAGATTTTGAGCATGGTTAATAAATCACATGGTTTTTCCATTTTTCTTTTTCCAGGCAATGCTTCTGTTTATTTACGCGGACAAGCTTCCTGATATACGTGAAGTTACAGGTTCATCATCTTTGTGCACATTCACTATCATGGTGCAGCATCTGTTGGCTGCTGCAGACCTGTATAACCTAGAGCGACTGAAGTTGCTGTGTGAATCAAAGTTGTGTGAAGAAATCACTACTGAAACAGTGGCAACCACACTGGCCCTTGCTGAGCAGCATCACTGTCCACAGCTGAAGGCTGTGTGTCTAAAATTTGCAGCAAAGTCGACAAACTTGGGAGGTGGGTGTTGTCCGTAGATTCTGGGGTGCAAGGTTTCAGGTTATGTCAGTTACAGTTTTTCTTGGTAGTCTCAAGTGCTCTTGTCTAAATTCATGCATGTCCCATCAAACATGTTACAGATGTCCTTATCAATTTCTATGGTTTCAGGAACTCATTAAGGTTGTTTCATTAAAATTTATGGTATTCCATGCGAGTCCTCGGGTCAGCCTTTGGTGACACCATGATATCTGGCTGATCGAGGGGCAGCATTTTGAGAATGGTATATATAGTAGGATTCTTAATTTGGCCTGGGTCTGATTGTTTATAGGTTCCTCCAATACATTTTGTTTCATTGAGTAAAGAAAAGAAGAGAAGAAAAGAAGAGAAAACGAAAAAAAGAAACAAGATTTCTCACTGTCATTCAAAAATGAAAAAAAAATATATATAGACAAATGAGTAAAGACCTTGATGGACCCTGCATAAGATAGTCACAATTGGTCGTATCTTTAGGCTCTGGAAAGTGTAAAACTAGATATGCTGTTAATTGGTCTATTAAAGGCACTAATTGCTGGTTCCCTCTCTCTGTCTCTCCCTCCCTCTCAGACTTTCCCTCCCCTCTCTCGAAAACTGAGAAATAGGTGTCAGGTTGTTCTCTAGACTATGTTAATGTTTAGGAGACAATGAATACCATAATTGGTTGGCTAATAGTTGAACTACACACCTAAATGGTCTAGAGTAGCTGTCACTTTACAGAAAGATTTACCTGGAATACTTAAACATCTGTTTTTTATTTTTTTTTGTTGAATGCTGGTTATTTGACCGGAAATTTCTGTTATTGTTTTTGTGAGAGCTGCATTTGATATGAATCTGGACACTTTTTACCAAGTTTAGAAGAAGAGCATAACATGAATTGATGATACTACCTGTATCTAAAACATGTGTTCACACATCATTCTGAAAAGGATATTCCTCATATGCTTTGCATGCAACTGTTTATCATCTGGTGGTCTCTATGGTGTATAAATGAATTTATAAACTAATGAATCCTCCTGTGTTTTTCAGCTGTAATGCAGTCAGATGGATACAAGCATCTAGAAGAGAGCTGCCCCTCAGTGTTACAGGAGCTACTGAAGACATTTGCATCAGTTGATGCAAATGAAAATTCAAGTTCAAGTAAGAAGAGGAGTGGCAGCAGCATATATGGGCTAGACTTGCCAGCAGATGGCAGTGGGGCTGTAGCAGAATCAGCAAATCCCAATGGCAGGCGGTTGAGGCCGCGGCGATATTAATGTACTGAGTTACCTCTAAGTACCACAGACCTGAAAGGCTGAAAGAAGTGGTCTTACGAACAGAACTGTAGTTATGGATGGTGGGCGAATTGTAGTCACATCTCATCCTCCAATCTGTGTTAGTGTCACTCCCTGTATAAAATTTCAATGGTAATCTTGGGGGGTGAAGTATTTTGCCTGTGTTCAGGTTTGCTAGGGTACTGTTTGTTGTAATCAGAAATTTGTATGGTTGTGTTCTGTAACTGTATCTAGGATTTGTAGATCGAGTCTTAGTTTCAATGGAATGATATTATTACAGAAAAGGCTAAATATCTAAACAAATATTTCATCTGCAAATCCTTGATTGTCTGGGTGTTGACTGTGTTTAATACCTCAATTGCTGAAACCAAACCTTTGTATTGGTTGTCTGCTATGGAAGATGAATGTGTCCAGGGCATTATACCAATCTAATCTTGGTTCCATTTAAATCTCAGAGTGTATGATTATACTTTTTAGGTATTGCAATCTGATTATACTCTGTATTGATTGTCTGCTATGGAAGATGAATGTGTCCAGGGCATTATACCAATCTAATCTTGGTTCCATTTAAATCTCAAAGTGTATGATTATACTTTTTAGGTATTGCAATCTGAATAGGAAATCAAATTAGCATTCATACGTAAGATGTTGAGACATGTAAAACCTACAGGTAGCGAAGCTACATGACCTTTTTGTCTCTAAGAGAACTGGAAACATCCTTGATGGTATTATTCTGATATGAATTATTGCAAGGGTTTGGTTCATGGCGATGATGATCAGGCCAGAGGAAGGCACCCATGGCAAAGTCTCTCTTGTAAGCCAAGTCGCCGTGCGCAGACAACCCATACTGGGCGAGAAGATGGTTGAGCTTCCACTCAGGCATGTCCTCGTAGTCCTTTCTGCTGTACCTTGGGTAGTGAAGGGGCATCTGGAAGTTACTTGCATTCATCTTTCGGCTCTCCATGATCTCTTTGAAGCAGCAGTTGGTAGCTTCTGGTTCTGTTGTGGATTTCGGTGTTCGGAAGGAGCTTTATATAGACGGACTCAATGAGATGAGACTGTTTAAGCTAGGCAGGTTCAAGAGGCATGGTAGTTGTTCACATGGATTGGTTGGCATACCATCTCCTACTCATACCAGAGTTGCTGTCTGTTACTTCAGTCTGCAATGTGTGATCTTTGATCGCGACAACAGCATGACTTTTCCTCAAGCTTGCATAGAAGGGTTCGACCAATGCAGCATGAGACTCTCAAAAGCCAATAGAAATCAAATTAAAACAAAAAAAATAGGGTGTTGCTGTTTGAACCCGGCAACATAATTTTTATCTCTTATTTCCAGTATTATTCTCAAACATCCATCATTTTGTATTTTATTATCCAAAGAAATTAAAAAATTTAACTCCATCTCACAGAACGCCAGCGGCTCATCTGCCTCTTCTACCCCTTCCATCACTATCTCTTCATCTTCTTCTCTCTATCCTTTCGATATGATGGAGAGTATCAAGTTGAAAGAAAAAAACAAGCAAAGTTTTGAAGCCAGCAAGTCATCTTGAATTGCTCCACCTTCATCTCGATCAGTTCTACTGTCATATAATAATATATAGATTAATTCTTCTAATTGATAACCATCATATTATTCATCTATATAGCCAATAAGGGGATTCTTAAAATTTCAGAAGCTTACAGTGTCTAAAACAAAGATAAGTTCCAGCCAATAACAAAAACATTAACATCTATACGAGGCAGTTGAGAAATCTAAGAAGGTCCTCCTCCTCCCTCTAGGTGAGACAATGAAGATCTTAGAAGGAGCCTAGAGAGGGGTGAATAAGTCGAAAGATGAATGCAGCCTCTTAAGAGCCCCTTAATCTCAGTTGGATTAGGTAAACCCATTCCCCCTTAATTTCAGTTTGCAAAAATCAATTTTGGAAGCCAAAGGCCATACTCCTTAATCACAGCTGACACAAGCATGGAAGACCATTTTGAATATCACAAAACCCTTAATCCTACCTGGCTTTGATTAAATATGCAATCTTTATTTTGACACACTACCTATTGTAGATAGTACAAAACGGAAGCAATTGAAAAACCACATCTTCGCAGCAATTGAGAGACCATCAGACTTTTGTGAAAAGGTATGCAATGCATGAGCTTACCTGATTATCATGAGATCAAAAGGGCTTCTTAAGACTTGGTCTACAACAAGGCAGCAAGGAAACACATAGAATTGTTACACATAAAAAAGAAAGAAAAAGGAAACACATTGAAGAAGTTTGTAGCAGATTAAACTTAGACCTAAAGGAGTAGAATTTGTTCAAAAAGGCAGCAAGGAAACACAGAGAAGAAGTTTGTAGTAGATTAAACTTAGACTTAAAGAAGTAGAGTTTTGTTCAACAAGGCAGCAAGGAAACACATAGATGTTGTAGTAGATTAAACTTAGACCTAAAGGAGTAGAGTTTTGTTAAAACAAGGAATGACAACAATATCTATACTCACTATTTATAAGTCGAGCATGCTCAAAATAATACTCACAATTAGCTTTTCTTCTTTCAATTTGGTTGCTTAATTCTGTCTCCATATTGATTCTACCCTGATGGCTTTGAGAGGCAGTATAATGTTCCTTTTGGTGGCGATGAATCTTTGCGGTGCTTGTTCTGGTGCTGGTGCTGTTTACAAAGTCGGCGGCCCGGATGGTTGGATAGTAGGTGTTGATTATAACCAGTGGTCCTCATCAAAAGAGTTTCGCGTAGGCGATGGTCTTTTCTTTTCTTACAATAAGCAATACCACAATGTGGTTCAAGTATCTGAGCAAGGTTTCAAATCCTGCAACTCCAGCTCTCCCATCGCAGCTTATAGTTCCGGTTCAGACACGATCACGCTTGAAAGGCCTGGCCACTATTACTTTCTTTGTGGTGCTCCTGGTCATTGTGAAGACGGACAGAAGGTCGACGTTCAGGTCAGCCGTCCCATACCCGACAATCCAAGTCCGGCACCTTCTGGATTGTCTTCTCCTTCAACTCCTCATCCTGAAGAGAGGCCACCACACTCTGCGGCTCTGACCAATGCTCCAAAGCTTGCCTTGGCTGTCTTCGCTTCTGTGCTGGCATGGTGTTTTCTAAATTGATGTTTTGAATTTTTGCCTTGGCCATCAGTGTAATAGTATTTCTTTTATAGCTTGCCATGTATTAGACTTTTCTTTCATGGCTTTCCTTGTGTAGCTTTCTACACCGATCTTCAATATAGTTCTTACAGTTCTTTATTGTTTCTTATCATCATGGTCTTGGGATTATTATTATTTTTTTTTTAAAGTTATAAAATCCTGTTTCTACCGAGTTTCATATATTTTCGACCAAAAGAAAAAATTGAAAAAAAATTCATCTGTACACCGCTCCATCTACTCAATTTACACTCAGAACACCACAAGCGTTGATTACACTGGAAAGGTGTAGTACTTGCTAGGTGAAATTCAGAACCCAACATCTAAAAGAGCAAGGCAAAATCAAAGTGATAAATGAAAGTGATGCAGCACTTTTCTTTATCATACAGTCCCAGGGAATAGTATACTGCTAATCAAGCTGATAAAACATGTTCTTGCATCCACAAGAGTTGATGAGCTCTTTCGAAACAAATGAAGAAGAAAATATCAGACAGTTTGATCTCCGTCAATGGAGACCAACGCTTCGTCTTGGGCTTCTAAGTTGGCTGCTTTTATTTTAAGCGAGTTGCGGCCTCTCTCTAGCATAGATTTTGCCTTGACTTGTCTTTTAAGATTATAGGTGTAATGCATACCAACAAGAAGATCCGTAATTGTTGCTTCTGTCTTCTGATGATTTGCAAAGTAGAGGGTTTGTACCAGAAGCACAGGATGACTGAAAACAGAGGCTTTCTGGGCTTTCTGTTGAATGTTCCACTTGGATTGCCATTTCTTCATATTATGAGCAAGCGGTGATACCCATTCTATTGTTTTAATTGTTGCCTGAATTGACTCCTCCAACTTTGGAAGATCTTGAAGTGCTGAAGTCGTGCTTTCAATGCAGGGCAGTGATAAAGTCGAGCCCTCAATGCAGGGCAGCCTTTCATTTAGCTCAGCTCTGATACTTCCAGGCAACATACTGTACAGGTCATTTCTGTCGACCCGATGACACCTAGAAGGATATAACAAAGTTTCAATTTTGAGAATAATATTTGCATAGTGCAGTGCTAAGGCGGCAGCACCTAGTGTGTCGGGGGGAGCATCCAACAGCTTGTGCTTGCTAAAGATTGATGGACTAGGACTAATGTGATCAGAGTCTTTGGTTTCAGCATCTGTTATAAGTTTAGGCAATCCAAAAACATGCTTGATCCTACTGATAATTGTGAAGACAGATGTTGCCAAAAGGATGCCTACGTAATCGTAAGTCGTGTTCCACAGAGAGACCTCTTTCAAATTCTCCACCTCGTGCCGCTTCAGCTCTACCTTGTTCTGAAACTCAAGCAAAATTGGACCATCTAAGGTGGCAGTGATGTCTTTCAAAGTATGTTCAAGATCCGAAAGAAGTTTCATCTTGTCATACAAATCTGTATTTTTTGAAATGAACTCCTTCATCATCTTGGTGTTAGGGTCACACCCAAACCCTTCTCTTAATCTTCAGGCCCAGCCCAACTTCGACTGATGCTCTTGTTCCTTTCAGCAAACCAGATCTCCAGGCAGTACGGTGACTAGACCTCCCTCTGAGTCAAACCTGCCATTTTTGTCTTCAGTGTTGTTGGGACCTTTTTGTCCTTCTATTCTATTGTCCCTGTCGAGATGTCAGGAACCCAAATGTAGAAGACTCTTTATATTGTAGCAAACGGCTCTTTGAAAGCCATCAATGAATGAAATGCATTTCCTTTAATTTATCTTTCTGTTTGAATTAGCTCAAGTACCTAATATCAGGTATCAGAGACCCTGCATGAGGGGCCTGCACCAGGCACCACCATCCACAGCCTTGCTTCCAACCAACCCCATTATGGCTACACCGCCATCCCCAGGCGCTCCGTCCAATTCGGCAGCTCCATCCTCTGAACCCCAAACCATTCCTTCGATCCATGATATCCACCAGTCAGTAGCCAATCTACAGACCCAAAATGAAGAGCTGCATCTCTCCATGGATTCCTTCAGGACCAACCTCACCAACCAAGTTCAACAGCTTCACCAAACAGTGATGGAGACTATGCTTCGCATTCAAACCTCTTTTTCCCCACTTCCATCCCCTCCTACTCCATATTCTCCACTTCCTTCTACCGCACCGGTAGTATCACAACTTTCCACACCCACCACCCTTCCTCAAATCACATTCGGGTCCATGACCCCCCCACCCCTCACCAGCGAATTTGGCCTAGGCTGGTCTAACCCACTACCATCCATATCCCATACTCCACCTTCCCATACCAGAACCCCTTCGTCCATTGCTTCACCCACCTACTCCACCCTGGTGTCCACCTCAACTCACACCACCACCCCATCCACAACCACACACACAATTCCCAACCCAACCTCTCACTCTTCAGGCCCTGAGCCCTTCCACTCAGCTCCATTTCCTGGGCACACCAACCATACATACCAAACACTTCCCCCTCACCAAGATTTTCATCACTACCGTCCTCCTAGAGTCGAGCTACCCCGTTTTTACGGCGACGACGTCGTGGGCTGGCTGGCCATGGCAGAACGCTACCTCAGAGCCCATCGCGTTCCTTACCATGAGCGGGTGTCTGCGGTCTCTTCCTACTTTGGGAACGACCCCTCGGTTTGGATGAACGCCCTGGAACAAAGACATCCGCTCATTACCTGGGAGCAATTGGTCACAATCATGCTGGAACACT
Source organism: Rosa rugosa (assembly GCF_958449725.1). Lineage (NCBI taxonomy): Eukaryota > Viridiplantae > Streptophyta > Magnoliopsida > Rosales > Rosaceae > Rosa > Rosa rugosa. The sequence continues at coordinate 46,298,681 of NC_084825.1, forward strand.
TTGGCTCGGGGTCGACAACTGACATCACCGCAGCCCTCTCCCATCTCCAACAAACCTCCTCCGTGGACGACTTCATCAATCGTTTCACCAAACTATCTTGCAGAGTATACCCACGGAATTTAAAATATGTTGTCTGAGCCTGTTAACTTGTTCATCGCTCAGAGATGTCCATAGATGGAGCAGCCTAGACATGACTCTTGCAACTTCGAAGGCCAAAACTCCAATCACTGCTTTCTGCTGATTCTCTTTTTAATTTGAAGAACTTATTCTTCTTCTTTTTAGTCCTGCGAAAACACAACTTTCCCATTTTCTCGTACACACATGACACACCCCCACCCAGAAAGTAACAATATGACCAGATAATTAAGCCAAATCAATCATCCTTTTCTTGAACGATCCTGTGTCAAATAATAAAATCTACAATCAAACGATGACCACCTATTCATGACCTAACATCCCCAATCTCATTGCCAAAGAAAAAAAAAATCCCAAACTAAATGGCCAAAAAGGAAAACCTAATCAAAAACAAAATTACCATAATTTTAATTTTTGCCTAGGCTGCTAGCACACATAAATATACATAATTTAATGGTAGTATCACGAAACCCTAACCAGTAAAGCTCCCAAATCATTGCCCCCGCAAAATGGAAACTTTCTGAGACAAGAAGTTTGAATAATACATGTACAAGGACCTTTCGATCCAAGAGACCAAGAGGCTAGAAAGAACCAAGGTTCTAAAATGATGAAGAGGACCTTGTTGAAATAAGGAAAGAATATAGGCGCCGAGGAAGTTTGGTATGGTTGACCGGGTTTGCCGGTGAAACTCCATGTTAATGTATCCAAAACTTTACTTTTGAAAAGACAGAATGCCCTAATGGTATTTTGTGATGGAGTACATGAAAAAATTATTAGCATGTTGTTGAAGCAAATGAAGGACTGGTTAATTACTTAATTTTGATGGGCACATGCATGCTTCATTTGCATCTAAACTTGAAGTCCTCCTTCTTGGTTTGCTTTTGCATTACAAAACAAATGAACTTTTCTCTCGGACTGAACTAAAAAAAAAAAGGTGATAAAATGTTTGGTTGCAAAAAAAAAAAAAAAAAAAACTTTGAAAGTAAAAGTCTAAGAGAGAATATCTCTCTTACAAAGGTTAGATACCGAAAATTTGTGTATGAATACAAAGCTATTCAACAAAAGAAAATACATTATGCGGTTAAGTTTTTAGTAAAAGAAAGTTAAAACTGTTGTTGGACCTACTATTGTTCGATCATACTCCGTGCATTTGTGAACTGATCTACAAATGCTAATAACCAAACAAATACTTTCATGTGCAAAATGCAACAGTTATGTTCACACACTCAAAAAATGTCCTGGTAAGTTGAATTGGAAGATCACAGATCTGCCTTTCACGTACTCACTTGAATCTCCCGTCCAAATAAACTGCATATTATTTTAATCCCTTCATAGTGTGTTGATAGTGTGTTTAAGACTTTAGGCAATCCAGACCTTAACTCAAGATACTAAACCCATACCAACAAATTAAGGTGGGGAGGGGAGGTCAATTCACCCATTAGAGACCCCAACCTCAAACAGTTTTACATTTGGACTCGTTGGTGTTAATATCTTGGTAGATAATGATTTGGACGAGGATTCCAGCAATGATGAAGATGCCTGAAAATGTGCTGTGGTTCGTGGATGAAGAATATGTCCAGAGTGATGAAGATATGATCAAGGCAGTTCACGACTTGTTGTAGATCAAATTGAAGTTGATCAGCATGTGGAACCTGGAGAGGAGTCTGATGACTGATCTATGGACAGCGATGATCTTAATTGAGAGCCTTGATGAGAGTTCAAGTGATGAAGAGGTTGATGAGCCTGTAAAACAACCAAAGTTCAAGCAGGCACTTCAAACTGGATCTAGAGTTTCCAACTATGACACAATGTAGGGAGGTTTTTTTTTAAAAAAAAAAAAACAATTTTAATTTTTTTTTAAAGAGAAATTTTATTTAATGAAAGAGAAAAATTACAAAAGAGAAAGAGGGACTGGTCAAAATCTTTCTCAGTAAAAGAAAGTAGAGAAAAACTCTCTAATACAATCAAACAAAAGGCAACAAGCAGAAATTAATGACATAGTGATAAAAAAATATGAGCTGCTAGAACCTCTGAAAAACCAACCCCAAGAAGAGTCATCAGACCAATATTTTGACGTTGGTAACATGAGACCATCAGCATCATATGTAATCATGCAAAAGAGCAATGCTAAACTTGCCGAAAGAAAGGAAGCCTAGAGAGATCCCGCCGAAATCTTTCTGAAGCAAAATCAGGTACCTCAGACCACCAGTGCCTTGAGTCATGAGTTGCTCCAAAGTCAGCAAATGCATCAGCTAGGCGATTGCCCTCTCTATAAATATGGGAAACCTTCAGATTCATTTGTTTAAGCCAAAACAAACAATTAGCCCAAGGAATCCGTAAATAAGAGAATTGTCCGTTAAATATGGAAGGCCACCAATTTTCCCCAATATCCAGTCAAGACTTGTGGCCTAAAACTGGTGGCATGCTGATTCTTCCACCATTCTATCACAAACAACCAGGCAGACCCAAAAAGAGAAGGATTTTAGAACCAAATGAGATTCCCAAAGGTGCAAAAAAGCTACAGAGATATATATCATGCCCCATGCATCTGAGTGCACATTTTGTGAAAACGATGGTCATAATAAGAGGACATGTCCTCAGATATGTATTTTAAGCTTCATTAATTTGTAGTATTGTACTATAATTTCAATATTAGATAAATTTTCCATGTATCTTGTTCAACCTTAAATTCCCTATGTTCTTAGAGAGGACAAGCACTAGAACCTCCTCCTCATGTTCCAGTGAGCAAAAATATGTATAAGACAAGTGGAAGGGCAAGAGGAAGCGTAAGTTTAAAAATCTCTTTGTTTAGTTCCAAGTACTGATTTTGCTGAATGATTTGAGAAATTGTGGTACCCTTACAGAGCACAAATAGAGGAAGAGGTATTAGAAATTCAATTATGATGGAAGAAGGGCAATCTGGATTAATCTGGACAAGGGACAAGAGGAAGAGTTAGTCAACCAAGTCTATATACTAACATCCTTAACTTATGTTTGTTTGTTTAATTTTTAATTTTTTTTTTATTTTCACTTTTGAATTAGCAATGTACTATAGGGAAGACATGGTGTTCCATATGTTAAAGAGTTGGGGGGACCAGGGGAGGAAGAGGCCAGTTTGTTGCTCCAACAAGAAAAAGAGGACAATTTGAAAGCTTTAATAGAGGCCGGTAACCTGTTACAAGTACTGGAGGAATGTCACTGTGAGCCCTGAAAATATTTAAGGAGCTAAAGTGGAATAGTTTGAGATTTGATTGGTAGTCTCAACGATTGTTAAAGATTTTTGGGAATATTTTCTGAATTTTACTTGAGGCGAAACTTTCAATTTATAGGTCAGATGATAAAATACACTTCACAACGAGTCCGTGCTAATTTTTGTGGAATTTTTCAGACTCCTGAACTAATTGTTATGATTTTCCGAATATTCGGGATTATAGAAATTGTTTAAATTATTTAAAAAAAAATTTGTTTAATGGAAAATAAAAATAGATTGAAGCGATCTCAGCCGTGAAATAAACCGCCTGTTGATCCGGGCCGTTATTAATTTTAAATTTGGAGTATAAATATCCCCCAGATCAGATCCACGCATCAGAAATCTCCACAGCAGGAGACCCGGTTCCTCGATCCGACGACCCGCGAAAGCAACTCGACCGGAACTTCTTCGTCCGGTGGAAAACCAGTGTGGTTTGATTCGTCTTCTCGCCGTGGTTTCACTTCCAGCTTCGGTTGGTCCAGTCGCTGGATGTAGAGAGAGAATCGAAGCTGACAAGTTTTATGTTTTGCGACGTCTTCCGGTGGCAACCGGCGACCGTTTGTCATGCATGAGGTATGAAACTCCATCAATTCTTCACGCTCTAAGTGACGGTATAATTTTTTTTTCGAATTCGATTAAGTTTTGGAGGAATTGTAATTTTGGGTGACGTCGGCCACCACCGAGTTTACTGATTCCGGCAATGGTTCAAAAGTTGTTGGCTCATTTTTGAATTGGGTAGCAAAGCAGGGAGTTGGGCATTAATTTGGTGAAATAGGCTGAAGGGATTTAGCAGCAGAATATTGAATTTCATTCGAACTGAAGTCATGGTAAGGGTTGTTGTCTTCAGCTTATCTATTCGAAATTGGGTCGTCATTTTATTTGAAACGTTGTTGCGTGTAAGAGACAGATGATGAATAGTGAGAGTTTGGGTTTTGGTTGGTCTTTCTCGACCTTATTCATTGTTCATGAATACAAATTAATGCTTGGTTTTGGGTCAATAACAGAGGAGTTGCAGAATTGGATGGAACCATTAAGCAATGATCATCGGCATATTTGGAATATAATCTGTTGTGGGGACTATTTAAGTTATTTTGGAATTGTTAAAGGTATGGCATGGAATGAAGGGAACCATGGATAATTGTTTATCCAAAGTTAGTGCAGATATGACAAATTGATCAATTGAATAATTGAAATGGACTTGGTTTGAAATGGGTGTCCAAAGTAATTGACAAAAAAAAAAAAAATCCATTGTTTTGTTAACAAAGAAGCTTTAGTCTGATTGCCTTCAAGGGAACACTCTGGGTTGTGAATTTGAATGTTGGTTTTGCACACCATGATCCTTGATCTCTTGACAAGTGATTGGCAAGAAAAATAATATTTCTAGTTTTGAGTTAATATCATGTAGGAAATTGAAGTCGTCTTTGATATCGATATTGGAATCAATGTGAAAAGCAGAGGCTTTGGTAACTCTAAGAGTCTTTGGAATCAACTTGAGAATCCGTTTCCAAATTAAGTTTCAAGTGATATAAATAATTGGATTGGTTGTCAAACTAGGACTCCAGTTACGCTGGCCTAGAAAAACGAATGTAGTTAAAGCTGCAATATTTCTGGACTTGCCTCGATTAGTGATTTTATGTATGTGTGTTATTAAAGTAAACATTTGATGCATGAGAAAAGGATTAGTGATTTTATGTATGTGTGTTATTAAAGTAAACATTTGATGCATGAGAAAAGTTAGAGGATAATTTGGCTATTTTGCCAAATATTAATGCATTGGAAAGTTTTAGTTTCGTGCAAATGAAATTTGATGTGCTTATCCGTTATATGTGTGCTTAACTTCTTTAATTTATAGGTTTTGGTTTTTAATAAAGCAATATGATTTAGATATGTACGATCCAAGCTACTCAGAACTGTGCAATGCAATCACCAAATCTGTAAAAATTTCCACAAAATACAAACTGATTACCTAATAAACGGGCTAATCAGATGAGCAAAAGATAAAACACAATCACCTCAGAATCACCTTTAAACCATGCCAGACACGTACTCCTTAATAAGACATATATAGATACAAATCAGCTAGCAGGTAGGAGTAACTAGCTAGGAAACAAATATAGAAAGACAATAAAACACAACATAACAATGGCATTAACTCTATAATAAACTCATCAATTTCAGCGTCCAAACCCCTTCCAGCTTGTGATCATTTCCATTAGTCTGATCAACGTTCCAACTATCTCAAGAAAGAACTCACGCCTCCGTGTGATGGCCAAGTCCGCAAGCACAACTCCCACCACGAACCCACTTCCGCATCCAGCGAGCACAAAAGCCCATTCAAATTCACTTCCAGAATCATTTTCTTCTGTGCTTGAAGGTGGCAGTTGCGGTGGGGCATTAGAGCTCTGACATCTCTTTGGCAAAGGATCTCCGCACAATCCGGGATTTCCCTCATATGAAGTGCTAGAGAAGGTATTGAGTTGCGGTCCACGCGGTATTGGACCTGTGAGATTGTTGTGAGAGACATCGAATTCTGCAAGGAATGTCAGCTGTGCGAATTGTTTGGGAATCTCTCCCCAGAGCTTGTTATTGGAAAGGTCTAGTACTTCAAGATTCGTCAAGTTCCCAAACGATGACGGGATACCACCGCTGAGAAGATTATTGGAAAAATTAAGTGACCAAAGCCCTTTTAGACTCCCAATGGATTCATCAATCTTCCCTTCAAATTTGTTGCTTGAGATATCAATGACTGCAAAAGCTTCTTGAACCCTTGGATAGTATCTATCCACACCTTTAATGGTTATATTAATCGTGGAAGCATAAATGAGCCAATCATTATTACCAGAGCTGTAATTGATGCCAAACCTCATATAGGACGACTGGTTGACTGATCTCATGGCATACTTGGAGAAGATGTATTCAGCCACAAACTTGCCTGTGAAGTTATTGTGAGAAATATCTAAGACACGCAACTGTGGGAACTGCTGATTATTTTCAGGCTTTCCTATCAATCCCTGGAACGCATTATGCCGCATTGCCAAAAGTTTCAACTCAGGTAGAGTAGCCATCCAAAAGGGAAAGACATCATTGAAGTAATTGTTTGACAGGACCAAAGTCTCAAGCATCAGACAATTCGCCAATGACCTTGGTAGTTGCCCTTGCAATTGATTTTGACTCACATCAAGTATCCTCAAGTTGCTTTTGTTGGTGTATGTTTGTGGTAGAGTGCCATGAAACGAGTTATTTCGAAGAAGTAGAAGTGTCAATCGATCACTGAAGTTTCCGAAACACTGCGGAATCATGCCACTCAAGTTGTTATTGTCCAATACAAGGGCCCGAAGAGAACTCATATTGCAGATCACTGGTGAAAGTTTACCAGTAAATTTGTTGTCATTAGCTTCATAGACTAAAGTGGATGATGCAGGTATCGGCAGTGGCCCATGGAACATGTTGGAAGAAAGACTCAAGTGTAGTTGGTTGACCCAAGGAAAGAAAACAGGAAGTTGGCCTGAAAGGAAATTTTCAGAAATGTCTAGCCGAATCAAGGATTCTGTGCTCATGTTCCACATCCATTTCGGTACTTGACCATGGATTTTGTTTTTATTGAGCATCAACTGCTCCAAATGTTTTTGATATCTCAGGAAATATGGGAACTCTTTTATGTTGCATGAAGTTAACCTTAGTTGGGTGAATTGTGGAACAGTACTTGCATTCACAGCTGTGGATTCAGATAAAAATTCCAGAGAATTAGATCTTAGATCGAGTTGGTTGAGATTTTGCAGGTGTTGAAATGTTTGAAACTCCACTATACCGCTCAGGTTATTGGACTGAAGATAAAGAATCTGGAGGTCCGTGAGATTGGAAAATGATGTAGGAATTGAACCACTCAATTTGTTATAACCAAAGTCTAGGTACTCTAGTTCGCTAAAATTACCTAGCCAGGATGGGATTGGACCAGTTAGTAGACTCGTACTAATCCTAAAAACAGACAATTTTGTAAGGTTTGCAAAAGAATCTGGAACAGGACCTCCAAATTGGTTTGCTGAAATATCTAGATAAGTCAGTTCTCTGAGATTACCTATCGAAGATGGAACCAACCCTGCTGAAAAATTGCAGGCAGCCACATCCAACTGTTTCAAAGAACCAAGATTTCTGATAGAAAAGGCTAAGTTCCATGAACATCGAGAGTTATGAGAGGACTACTTTTATTAAATTCAGGCAAATAACCAATGAGATCTTGGTTGTCTCTGAGATAGAGATTTTGCAAGTTTTGTAACTGGAAAATTCTAGCTGGGAAGTCTCCAAATAAGTGACACTGATGTAAGTCAAGGGTTGTCAAAAATGATAAATTGGCCAAGGAATCAGGTATTGGCGAAGATATGTTGATGAAACGGAGACGAAGATGTTGAAGATTAGTTAAGTTTTGAACTAGACTTCTGAAATTGGATCCATCAAGTTTCAACAATCCTACACCCGAAGAAGGGTCGGTATTGAAAGAAAGATTAAGAAGTGACAACTTGACCAACTGTGAAACTTCCGATGGGACTCGACCAGAAAATACAGAGGCAGAGAGGTCGAGATGGGTGAGCCTTGGAAAATTCCTAATGCTAGTAGGAATTTGAGAGTAATTGAAGTGATTATCGGCAAGGTTCAGCCTCTGAAGGTGAACAAGACGGAAGAGGGAGCTGTTGGAGTGAATAGAGCCGTAGAGACAACTGCTTCTGAGATCAAGCCCGATCACATGACCCGTGTGTTCGTCACATTCGACCCCATCCCATGTGCAGCAGTTGGTGTTGTTTCCTCCTTGAGCTTGTTTCCAGGACAACACTTTCGGATAAGCACCCTCTAAACCCGAAGCAGATGCATCGATAGTAAGGCTTTGCTTGAATTGTAGCAAGGCAGAGCTCTCCTCATCATGACAATAAGATAGCTGCCGCAAAGTGTACGTAGTATCAAGATCAATTAGCAATCGAAACATGAAAGAACAACAACAACAAGAGTTAGGAATCGAAATATGAAAGAACATTAACAACAAAAACAAGAAGAGGCATATTGATTATATGAGCGGTACTGCTGGGTACCTCATGGGAAGTGCTGGTATTGCACCCCTTGAAGAAAAAGATGAAAAATAGTAACAAGCAATGGGATAACCCCATCATATAATGTTGTGATATGCTGTAGTTCTCTCTCAGGTATTGGTAGAAGTGTAGTGTGAATAAAGTGGCAGAGACCGAGAGCTATTTATAGACGAGCCAGCTTAATTTCCGTACAATGTCCTACGTACAGAAGTCATTTTTTTTTACAGAAGTCATTAAAGCAACCAAAATGTTCAGCATGATGTCTCAATTGACGCGTGAAGCTGGGGTTATAATTAACCACTGGCTGAAAAAAGTAGCCACTGCATTAAATGAGGATAATAATTTTAGTTACAAACTAGCTTACAACGACTAGCTGAAAGAAGTGCCCACTGCATTAAATGAGGATACTATTCAGCATTTTCTGTGTGAATACATTAAATGAGGATAATAATTTTATCTCAAAAATATCATATTTATAGCTGACACACTGATATTCGTATAAATATTAATTATTTCAATTAATCAACAATAAAAAAATTAATTGTATCATTTTTATGAAGTATATATATATCTTATTATTTTATCCGTGTGAAACCTTATCTGTATTATTGTTTTCACACAGAAATGCGTGTGAAACCTTATCTGCATATTATCTCCGTTCCAGTTTGTCTCTCCGATCTCTCTTTATTCTCTGCATCTCCCTCTTTCTCCCAGCTCTACAGTACAGGTAAAGGCCTCGGTTAAACCCAGTCCTCTCTATTATTGTTGATAGGATTTCTCTCTTTCTTGACTTTAAGTGACTAACAAGTTAAGATGCAGTTGGGAGTATGTCAAGTCCTCCAACGTATAAAAGGGTGTGAGATGACAGAAATTCAAGGATATCTTGATTCCAAGTCAATTTGATGAAGGTAATGTGCCTCTCATGCCACAGAAATTCAGATACACATGGGAGGCACGTGATAGCAATACAACCCTAAAGCAATCTCAGATCGATCGATCGATCCCTCTCTCACATCGCTATCCCTTCTCTCTCTCTCTCCGCCCCCGAATTTGATTCACCCGTATCGTATCAGAGGAGGTGATTGAGGTTGCGAGTTCCGGCTGCGATGGGAAGCACCTGATTGATATCCTTCTCCTTCTCATCGTCATCTCGCTCATCGATATCCTTCTCCCCCAATTTGATTCTGCTGCCGCATTCCTAAATTAGAAGGTGTCTCTCCGCCCCCGAATTTGTTTCAGCCCTTTCTACGATTTCGATTTCGATTTCGATTATGATTTGTTTTTGCAGGATTTGGCCCAGTTCACCGACAAACGCTTCCAGCCCGTGCACGATTTGACTATTGGTGTTGAGTTTGGAGCTAGGATGATCAACATTGATAACAAACCAATCCAGATTCAAATTTGGGACACGGTTTGTCACCTTCCTTCTTGCTTTAATTTTCATTTTCTTTTTCTTTTTGTTTTTGTTTTTGGAATATATATACATGGAATTCTGAAGCTATTCTATTCTCAATCAAATATGAATTTATCAGGCTGGTCAAGAGTCATTCAGATCCATTACACGATCCTACAATAGAGGAGCTGCTGGCGCTTTGCTTGTCTATGACATCACCAGGTACGCTTTCAATTTCAATGTTTCAACCACACTGGATTATCTTGGACCGTTACACTATTTTTTCATATATTCCAGAATGCCTTCGCTCTCTTGACAAGTTTGTAGGTGTTCTTTTTGGTCTAATTAAGTTATTTTGGAGATGGTGTTTTTATAACATTCACTGGGCACAACTCGTAATTTATCAATCCAGTGGGGTTGGGCTTAATAAGGCTCGGTAACAACCCCAATCCAGACCCAATCATCAGTATACAACTGTAGTAAAGAGCATGAATACGCTTTTTTTATTTCTATTTGTTGCTATCTTCCACTCAGTTCTATGCATTTATGGCATGCTAAGCCACTGGTACTGATAAGATGGCATTTTCGTTTACTCTTAGGAGAGAAACTTTTAATCAATTGGCTAGCCGGCTTGAGGATGAGAGGCACCATGCAAATGCAAACATGACCATAATGTTAATTGGTAATAAGTGTGATCTTACTCATAGACGAGCTGTGAGCACAGAGGAAGGGGAGCAATTTGCAAAGGAACATGGATTGATCTTCATGGAGGCCTCTGCTAAAACCGCTCAGAATGTTGAGGAGGTGACCCACACTGACTTATTCATACAAAATCATGGTCTTCATGATCTTTGATCTTTCCTTTATTAGTACTGAATACTTTTTTGGTTCGTTCCAGGCATTCATAAAAACCGCTGCAACCATATACAAGATGATTCAAGATGGCGTTTTTGATGTATCAAATGAGGTTTGTTTTTCTGTTTCTGCATATCTTGCAGTATATGTCCTCATACATCTTGTAGTTGACATTATAAGAAAACATGTAGGAGGTTACTGTGGTTTATGTAGGGTGTCAGCAGTGCCATGTTTTTGATTGAAATCTTGCTTTTGTAAGTGTCTAGGAGAATGATCGACTTTATGTTAGTACAGGGCCATTTTGTGAATGCATTTTATAACTAGTGACTTCACATTAGATTTTTATTTGATTGGTTATTTTCATTGCTTAGAATATACTCAATTAGTGGTCAGCAGCTATAATAGGTAAAGCTCTCATTTGAAATATCTCATATCCTGTTGTCTTTGTTATATAAGGACGATGACGGGTTTTGGCTCACACTGTTGACTCTGTAAAAACAGTTGAGATTTCCATGATCTTGAACTGTGACCGTAGCCCTCACCATAGCCCTTAATGTTTAATTATTTTTTTAAACTGTAAATATTGACTGAAGGTTATGCTTCATCAAAGTATACTTTTCTTCCTTCCAAAAAAAAAAAAAAAGTACTTTGCTTTAATACTTAATCTTTTGCTAGTCAGTAGTGGACTTGATGTATCAACTCATACAATTACATATGAAGTGTTGCCACAAAAGGTATCATTGAGGGTTTATCTCAGAGATTGTAGCTTTCTGATCAGTCAGAGACTTTAGTTACGGTCATGCTTCATCAATTACCAATTTTTGACAAAGTTGAGCAAGCTAGTCTATTAACAACTTTTGTGGTTGCAAAGAGGGAAATGATACTGCAGCTTGATTTATATTCAAGTCTCTTGTATTGCTTTACAATTCTGACTGAGAATAGGCTTGCAAAGTTATGTTCATCTTGAGTTGATTTCAAAGACCAGGAACAAAGGGAACTAGGATTGCTGAAAATTTCATTCTCTTATGGAACTGATAACCTATTTGACTAGGCTGTAAATATTATATCGCGAGTTTGTGCAGAACCTAAGCATTGTCTTTGTGATACGTACTTATTCAGTTGGGGATAGGGCATTTTCTACTTGGGAAGGATTTTTAAGTTCACATATTCTAGTTAAAAAGCAAATGTAATTGGTAGCTGAGATATGAAGTTGGGGAGCCAAGTGCTATGTGTGAATTGGAGAGTTTTTCTTTGGTTTAGAAAGTTGAATATAAATTAGAACCAGCCCTTGGCTACGCATGAAGTGTCACTTAATTCCCTACTCATTTTTAGGAAGCATGAACATGTCAAATCTACTCAAGCAATTTAAGTAACTTGGAACCTACAGTTCAAATGGCTCTACTAACCTGTTGTTCTCTCTTAGTGGAGCATTGCATGATATAGTTTTGCATTTTGAAAGTTTGTTGCTTATTCTTTTAGTCAGGTCTTTGATTTTATTTTTAGACATATTTGCTGGTAAGAAAAATGCAAATAATTCAACAAGTACTCTATGTTTCTTTAACTTGCTGTTTCACTCTTATTGTAGGTACTACTAATTGTGCGTTTTCTCCAGCATGAGTATCATCTTGGCCGACCTTTCAACCAAGTAATTTCATTTGCCATGTTATATATTTGTTTGTTAGTATGTGTGGTTTCTATTGGATGACAATATGTCATACTAGCATCTATAATCTTCTCTTTCGTATGATAGAGTAGGCTACTTTGTACATTTATAGTTTTTCCATGGATCATAATACGATTGTACTGTGGTTTCTAACTGTTTTTGTTGTAAAGGGTGCGAAGCTATTTGTAAAAACATGTATTTAACTTGAGAAACAAGAATATAAGTATTGTATATTTAAAACCTTAATTAAAAATTAGAAAGTAGTGGAATTTATATGCGTGGTGTCAACCAATTTCTCTCTGCTGCATATTTTAACTTGTTTCCCGTCTTGCATTGGGCCATGGGCTTTACTGCCATGGCATAACTGTAGTTGCCTAGGTAAACGGTTGTTTGATTCAATAGTGGGGAATTTTTTCACTAAACAAAAGAGATATTTCAGGACTTTCCGCTGTTTTGAACCGGCTTTTGCTACGCCGATGTAAGTAAATACACCAAAATGTAGAAATCCACAATTCCTGTAGTGATAAGAGTTTTGATGGGCTGTAGACACCTGGACCAGACTGCTTTTATGGACCCGATCTGACCAAAAGAAATTTCCATGCTCTTGCGAAGCACTGAGTGAAGGTTCCAGATATTTTGTGCAATACTGGAAATAGTATTCCATGTCCTGATAATTTTTCTCCTGGCTTATTCTGGTGAATTTCATGTGGCTGGGTTTAGTTTGAAGTTCCATTTCAACTTCAGTACTTTTTGTCCTTTTCTGTTCAACATTTGTACCAATGATTATTAGTTTATTACTAGGTTGCTTTTGCTTATCCACTATACTAATGGTCTTGCAGAACTTCAGAAACCTTCTGATGAATTTTCTTTATTTTTTTTGCGTAAGCCAATTGTTGATAACGATTTCTTCTGGTTTATTAATTAATTAATTACTTAATTAATTTTTCTATCATTCATGGTGCTTCTTTAGCTTTACACTGATGCTAAGCCTACTTTGTTTTTTATATACAGGCATTAAATGGCTATTGTTTAACATTTGATCTTTTTCTTCCCTAGGAATGTTTTTGATCCTCAGCAAATGCGTATTTCCGTACAGGGAAGTGGTGTTTATATAAAGAGGGAAAGAGGTTGCAGGTAATGATGGCATCCTTTGCTTTCTTATCTGTGCATGACATATGGATTTCTTGACTTCCACTACTTATATCTTGTTCGTTTACTCCATGTAGCATCGACCCCATACACATTGATGATCCCCTTTTTTTTATTAATAATGTGGGACGCAATTGCTTTTGGATACATCAATGTATCAAGGTAAACTATGTTATTTTTTTGGTTGGGTTATCATGATATTTGCTGATCAATTCCGGATTAGTTTGTGCGAAAACATGATGTGTGTTTGAGAGAGAACTGCTTAAATAAACAATTGCAGTTGTCTGTAGTCATTACTGATGAATCAGTATATTTACGAGTCCACATGTTGAACTGGGTATCATATATTGAATGTTATCAAATAATGTGAGGATTTTGGCTACTGTTTGCACATGCAAGTGCTAAAACTTTTATTAGTAGGGCTGTAACTTAATATCATCTTTCTGGGTACCGTCCCTAATTGGGTGATTTGTACCCCGACTCTTTTGAAGATGGGTGCAGTGTGTGCAACAAGGAGGTATATTTTCCTTTGACTCGGTTTCAAGGATGGGGAGGAATACCCCGTCTGGAGACTGGCCCAATTCTTCACATATATGTACATGTATATTTTTATTTTATTTTTTATTATTATATAAAAATTACTAAATACTAATGAAACCCAAGTCTAACACTTTAATTAGCTGCCTTTTCATTTCTCTGTGTCAATATTTTGATTATCAGATTTATAGAATGAGGGGCGTACACACACACACACGGCTTCTCACTTAAAGACTATCATTTTTTTTTTTGAAAAGAAACAACTCTTTATTGAAAAAGAGAAAGAGAAAAACAAGGAGGCGGACAAGGAGTCCGCTAAAAAGAACAAAGGACAGCTAGGGCAAGAGGCTTAGCAAGACGACTAAAAGAACAAACACAGCTTAGGGACTTAAACTACAGCTGCTTGCCAATTAAGAATAATAGAAGAAAGACTATAATCCTTGAAATCCTTAGAAATAGAAGCCCATAAGGATGCCCAGAATTTGACTCTCTCCCACATGTCTTCCCTCTCCGAACCTCCATAGTTTTCAAAAATTCTTCTATTTCTTTCCAACCAGACCACCCAACAAACAGCTAGCACCCCACATCCCCAAAGGGTTTTTGCCTTTTTCCCTTTACCAAAAGCTAAAGGTTTTTCTCTTAGCAATTCGCTTCTCTGTAAAGGAGTTGTCCAGTCCACTCTTGCCTCCCTAAAAAGCTTTTTCCATAAGTAAATAGTCACTTCACAATGCACAAAGATGTGATCAGCACTTTCTCCATGGTTTTTGCATAAAATGCACCAGTGAGGAGAAAAACAACTTCCCGGTCTTTTCTTTTGAAGGACATCACAAGTATTCGTCTTCCCCAATACCACAAGCCACCCCAAAATCTTCACCTTTGTAGGGACCTTGACGTTCCAAATAAACTTTGCAGGAACAAAGATTGGATCTGAAGCACCACTAGTTAAAAAGCTATGGAAAGATTTGCAAGAGAATTTCCCAGTAGTCTCAAGCTTCCACCTCCTTTCATCTGGATTGGACTCCACTAATCTGACATTTTCTAGTTTAGTCATCAACGAGGCAACATCTTCAATCTCTTGGTCATTTAAGTTTCTCCTGAAACCAAAGTCCCAGCTCATCGGAAAGGTGAGAGGGATAGCTAACCTTTCCACCAAAAAGTTAGTGTGTGTTGATAGTCTGAACAACCTTGGAAAGTAGAATTTCAATGGTTGATCCTCTAGCCAAGAGTCTTCCCAAAACCTCACTCTTTTGCCATTGCCTACAAATAGTTTATGACAAAGGGAATATTTGCTAATTCCTGCTGAAACATCCTTCCAAGGACTTCTACTTGATCCACCCGAGATTGGCTTTGTGTCCCACCCATTCGCATCATATCCATATTTGCTCCTTATTACAGCATGCCATAAGGACTCCCTCTCCAAAGGAAATCTCCAAAGCCATTTCCCTAGAAAAGACTTATTTCTTGCTATAAGGTTCCCAATTCCCAGCCCTCCTTTTTCTTTGCTTTTCGACACTATCTCCCAACGAACTAGATGGTCCTTCTTACCCTCTGCGACTCCATTCCAAAAGAAATTTTTCAAAAGAGATTCTAACCTCTTTGCCACTCCCACCGGAATTTGGATTAAAGATAAATAGTATGTTGGGAGGCTACTCAGAACTGCTTGAATCAGAGTCAGCCTACCACCTCTTGACAGAAAAGCTCTTCTCCAACCTTCCAATCTCTTCTCAATTTTCTCTACAATCGGGTTCCAAAACGAAGCTTGCTTTGGGTTACCACCTAAGGGCAGGCCTAGGTAATTCATAGGCCAAGCTCCAATCTCACAGCCTTGTTCCGCAGCCAACCATTCTAGTCTCCCATCCTCAGTATTTATTCCAGCTACAGAGCATTTAGATTTATTGATTTTCAGCCCTGACAACACAGAGAAGCTTTCTAGTACCATGTTTAGATTATTCCAATTCTGGTCATCATCCTTCAAAAAGAAAATTGTATCATCAGCAAATTGTAGATGAGTGATTTCAACCTCTTCCCTCCCGACTACCAAGCCTTCGATTAGTCTACAATCTCTTGCTCTCTCCACAAGTCTACTCAGGACATCCACCACTAAGGTAAATAGAAAGGGAGATAAGGGGTCGCCTTGCCTTAATCCCCGGGAAGCACCGAATTTTCCTCTCGGTCTCCCATTTATCAGAACAGAAAAATTAGCTGATCTCAGACAACCTCCTATCCATTTTCTCCATCTATCTCCAAAACCTTTGCTCTCCATAACATAGTCCAAGAAGTTCCATTGTACGTGGTCGTATGCTTTCTCAAAGTCAATTTTGAACAGCAGCCCCTCCTTCTTCTTTTTCCTTGTCTCATCAACCACTTCATTAGCCACCAACACTGCATCCAATATTTGTCTCCCTTTTATGAAAGCACCTTGGACGCCGGAAATGGTGTCACTTAAAACCTCTCTCAATCTCCAAGCCAACACCTTTGCAATAATTTTATATAAACTTGTTATCAAGCTTATAGGCCTGTAGTCCCCCACTTTTAGAGAAATTGCTTTCTTTGGAATAAGGCAGATGTATGTCTCATTCGTCACCTTATTCACAACTCCGTTGGTGTGAAATTCTGCCATAACCTCTAATACTTCACTTTTGACAACCTCCCAATTTCTTTGTAGAGCCGCGAAAGAAAATCCGTCTGGACCCGGAGATTTATTTGTGTCACAATCGAACACTGCTCTTTTAACTTCTTCTTCTTCAAACGGTCTCTCCAGCCATCTTGCCTTCTCTTCAGTTATTGGACTCCAATGGAGTCCCTCTATTCCCAAACTTACTTCCTCTTTGCTGCAGTATAGATGCTTGTAAAACCGGATGATCTCTTTCTCTATCAGTGCTTCTTCTTCAACTACAATACCATTACTTAATTCCAGCTTTTCAATAATATTTCTCTTTCTTCTGCCATTGACTAGCTTGTGGAAAAATCTTGTGTTGTTGTCTCCTTCTTTGGCCCATGTTAACTTGGCTCTTTGCCTCCAGAAAGTCTCTTCTCTCAGGGCAATTTCCTCCAACCGCCCTCTTAACACTTCCCTCTCCCTTTTTTTGACCGCACATATACCTGCACTCCTTTCTTCCTCGTCCAGCTCGTTTATTCTTGCTTCCACGACTTTCCTTTCTTTCCCAATATCACCAAAGGTCTCTTGGCTCCATGTCTTTAATTTTCCTTTTACATTCTTGAGCTTTCTCATGAATCTAAAACCTTTCCAGCCATCATAGTTTCCTTCATCCCACCATTTTTTGAAGTTTTCTTTGAATGAAGGATGTTGCAGCCACATGTTTTCAAATCTGAAAGGTGTAGGGCCCCATTTAACACTAATTGTGTCAAGCAAAATCGGGCAGTGATCAGAAGTTACTCTCGTAAGAGCAAGTTGTCTTGAGTTTGGAAACATGGACTCCCAATCTGTAGTGTATAGAAATCTATCTAGTTTGCACCAGATGGCATTCTCCCTTAAATTGGACCATGTGAACTCTGCTCTTTGAAGACTTGGATCACATAGATTTGTTTCCCTTATGAAGTCGTTGAAAGCCTGCATGCTACGGGTAGTTCTGCCACCACTTGATTTTTCCGAAGGGAATCGGACTACATTAAAATCCCCACCTATGCACCACCTCCTACCACAAAGCCCATATAGCCCGGCCAGTTCCTCCCAAAACATTACTCTTTCTCTGTATTTGTTTGGACCATATACACCTGAAAGCCACCAATCCAAGCCATCCACACCAGCAATCTTTATAGAGACAGAAAAACTCCCCACTATGGATTCTATCACAGAAACGCATCTGGTATTCCAAACCACCACCAGACCTCCAGAACTGCCCCACGATGGAATTGCAACCCAATCTTTGTACCTTGCTCCCCACGATGGAACTGCCCCACTTAAAGACTATCATTGACTGATGTAGGCGTTTTCAGAAGCTTATTCTATTTTGGAGAATGAGCTTGCTTATATTTGACAGATTTCTTAAGAAGGAAATTTATTTGTGCTGTTAAGAGTTCATAGATGCATTAATTGCTTGAGTGTAGTTGCCCTCATTCTCCCTTATTTGTTGACTGACATTATAACTTCTCTTGTTGCAAATGTAGGTTTTGCACCACTGGGCTTCCTAGTGACGTTGTTGTTGAAGTTGGAGAAATGTCTTTCCATCTTCATAATGTAAGTTCTGTTCCTTTCATGTTTACATTTACATCATTTTGACAGGTATATTTTTGTCACTTGTAGTTACTGGTTATATAGATTGGCATAACTTTTCAACCTCAAACAGTTAACTAAGAAAATGATCTCTAATTTTATATACACGATGTTATAATGGTAGTTAAAATTTTATTTGGTTGCCAAGTTCACACATTAATTGTCTTCGATGCAGTTTCTTTTGCTCTCAAGATGTGGAGTCATGGAAAGTTGATTTCAGAAGCATCTGAAGATGGAGAAGAAGCATGCAATATAAACCTCCCTCATATTCCTGGTGGGCTAAAACTTTCGAACTGGTAGCCAAGTTCTGCTATGGGGTGAAACTTGAACTGACTGCAACTGACTGCTTCAAATGTTGTATGCCTGCGATGTGCTGCTGAGCACCTTGAAAGGACTGAAGAGTGTGGGAGGTAATTTGTCCTTGTCTTCAGAGGAGAGTTGTCTGCCCATCGCTACCATCGTTTTCTGCATTAGTTATATCCAGGTACAATAGTCCTCTCTGTTGTTATTCTTTTTAGCCAGTTCAATGTGTATTATGTGGGTCTTGCAGAAACTACCTACAAGTAAGTAGTAAAGTTGTACTTTAATGATAATGAATACTCATACATACAAGTGAATAAAGTTTGTTGCCTATCAGTTTCTGTGTTATTGGAAAGAAATAGAGGTAACTATAGAGATTAGGCTCATTTCCGGCAATGATTCGATTAAGCTTCTGAACTTGTTCGAATATTATGATTCTTGAAGAGAAAAGAATAGGGTTGTTCCACATTCTAAAGATGAGGAACTGAGCTTATTAATAATTTTAGAGAAACCATAAAAAATAAATAAATAAATGAAAATTTTCATTTAGAGTTTGCTATAGGATACTTCAGATCTAGAGTGGGCATAACAGGTTTTCGGAAGTGATCTTATGGAAACTTGAAATTATATTTTCACAGACAAGTGTTTCATTATTGCTGGGTAGAATATTCTCTGGTTTATTGATAGGTGGACAGGGTATTAAAACCGTTCCTCGATTTAAAATGCAAGCTTAACCAATTAGTTCATTAACTCGAGAGAAAAAATTCTGCAATCCCATGAAGTGAAGGAACTCAATTGTGTCAAGAGTGACAATCGGCTATAATGCATTAATTCAATGGTAATTTCTGAGAGACCATTTTTTATTCTAGAAATTAAAATCCCAAAATTGCAGCCTTTTGTCTTGACTGATAATGAATGCATTGAACCAAAATGTGAATATTTGTATGTGTGATTTAGTAATATGCTAATACTCCTTTCAATTCCTCCGGATCCTCTTCCTTCTTGTCATTTTATTATTTGATGTTAGTATCTCTATACATATGCAGGCTTGAAGAGGATTGAGCTCTGTGCAGTTGGAACCAAAATCGATGATACCAGCTCTGTTGGCATCAAATATGGTCTCGATTATTGTTATTTTCGAGCACTAGCTTTTTGTTGATAGTTTGTTACTTTTCTTGCTGTTACTAATGTTCTTGTCTCTGACATGTCTAGCTGCCATATTTTATTTTATTTTTTTTATCGGAATCTTGCTGCCATGTTGAATGGAAATTTTTTGGAGATGTCAGAAATTCCAAAGTTTTTCCTAGCATCGCTTTATTTTAATTTTTGGTGGTTACTGACTATGGCTTGCTGGATACATCTTAATAGGGGAGCCAAAGAGGGCAGGTAGATGGGACATGTTCCTGTTTACTGACTATGGCTTGCTGCTTTATTTTAATTTTTGGTGGTTACTGACTATGGCTTGCTGGATACATCTTAATAGGGGAGCCAAAGAGGGCAGGTAGATGGGACATGTTCCTGTTTAATTGTTGTTCAAGACCACCTCAATTACAAGCTCAATCCTAGTATATCCATATATAGAATTTCTTAATCTTGTTGTCAATCTATTCCTTACATGGAAATAGAAATTGTGTGAGAGCTCCTTGGAGAAATCAAGTTTAAATTACTTTCATTGTATAGAACTAGTGTATAAATTACTTCTGATTATAGATATGTATAAACTCAACCTAATAGTTTGACCATTGTTGAACTTGCACACATGCAGATAATCTGTAATGCATTTGGTGGTAAAAAACTTCAATTCTAGTACATGTTACAGATAAACATTGTCTAAAGATGAAATTAGCTGTTTTCATTATTTTGCTTATTCCAACTTCTAGAAAGTTAGTGTAAGTACTTGATATGACCAAACTAGAGAGTGCATATGCTGAATATTTGACAAACGGGATACTTGATGCTGAATTCACACCTTGGCCTGTTTTAACATTCTCATCAAATTTCTTGAAAAACTACCACCTTTCATTTCTACTCCAGAGATGACAAGAGCTCTAGGTTTGATCACCATGCCATCTCATTACAACATGTTTCAACATCCAAATTCCTCCAATGCTAAAATCAAAAACAAAAAATGGCTTTTAAGGCCAGTCTGCCAGATTGGAAGAATTTATATGGATGAGTTCGGAATTATGTTTTGGAGAAACAGATAAGCATTTCAGAAGGTTGCGTTGCGTCTGAAATTGGCACTAAAAGAAACTTCAATGTAGGGAGTTTCCATTTATTGTAAATTGTTAAATGAAGCCGCCGAGAGTTCATTGGTCATTAATATGTTTCGTAAGTTCAAGTTGATGACATTGACTCAAGTAATAAGACATTTTTATTGTATTGTGTGGAATATTGCAATGCAATGGCCGTATAAAATCGGTGAAATGTGAATAGACACAATTTTTCAAATTCAGAAACTGCTGAACAGACCATTTTAATTTCCGAATGGTGATCGCAACTTCCATTTCAGATACCTAATATTTTTGGAAAACTAGTTTTCAAATTCAGAAACTGCCAAACAGCCCATTTTAGATTCCGAATGGTGATCGCAACTTCCATTTCAATATAATTAGTTGACTTTTTTTAACCACTGCAAGTGGCCTAGTGATTCTTGCCTTGTTGGGTGTGCTCCCCAACCTAGGTTCGAACCCCGAAGCTGTCAAAGTGGCTAGGCACTGTGCTGCAATGCACAGTTGGAGCATTTCACATGCGCCGAAGAGGTTTATCTTGGGCCTAGGAAGCCTTTGGGTTCCCCTTGACAAAGTCAAAAAAAAAATTAGTTGACTTTTTTCTCGTCTACATCTTTGGTTTCGAAAACATCACATTGGAGACTACAACATGGTTTACACTTGTGTTCTTTGAGCTGAGCTTAGCATGGGCAGGACATGTATCAAGAAATAACCATAATGCAATGCCTACTTATCCGGTGAAACATAACGTAGACTAAATTGGGAAGCATTATTGCTAGAGAGAATTATGGTAAAACACCATAAACTAAATTGGCATCACTAAAAGCCCAAGGGGGTCAACGTATTTCCATTAGAAGTGCTGTCATATAAAAGTGCCAAAATCAACCCTTCAAATGGCCATTACAACCCCAGGCAGGTTATTGGTTCTTTGACCGGTACGCTTAGGTGTCCTCCAACACGCCCTGAGTCGTTCTGTTTCTGGCTCTTGGATTGGATCTTTTTAGCATTACCCCCCAAAGTGGAATTTCGAATACGATTAGCGGTTTGCTTCCTTCTCACCATGGCCAAACAGCTTCAGCTCGAATAAATATAAAAAATGGGTCAGCATGTAGTTAAGAACTAGAGGAAAAATCAATTGGATAGTGTATGGAACGAAGTACTTTGTTCAATCAGTTCAGATATTGTTGCAATATAGAGATAAATGGATTTCGAACTAAATGAAACCTACAATTCTGCAAAATAAGAGGAATCCATTAAAAGAATTTTGGATAAGGATGCAATTTAAAGAATTCTCATAAGGCCCAACTGTAATTTTATAAGGCCGAAACCATTAAGCAAATGAAAAACATAAAATTATATGAACTAGTCAAGTAGCCCGCGCGATGATGCAGGGTTGAGTTGTTTTTGCATACTTACCATATATAAAAAATGAGGTATAGCGAGAAATTGTGTGATGACTGATGATTAAAGGCACACATTTGGGGATAAATAAGATGCCTCTACTGATTTTGTTTCCATCTGCAACACTTGCAGACAGACAAATTAAAACTGTACTGACAGAGTAGAAACCCCATCATACTAAGGCTTTCGTGAAGTAGTTACCGAATACTTGGACCTTTCATTTGTCCTTAAATCACCAATGGCACTGTCATGCTTCACTTATTGATTATGATCCTCCTAAGTGCAAATCAAGGCACACAATTGTTTAGCTGAAGTAAGTGAAAGCTGAGATTTGTAGCCAAAGAAATAAAGGCACGGATATGAGTGTATATTCAGGCACACAATAAGAGCACTTACATTCTGTAGAAACCCCCCATCATACTGTGGTCTATTCAGGTTTTCGGCATGTAATGATGGAATACTAAATAACATCCTTCTTCATTCCTTGGATCATCAATGGCATTGCCAATGCTCCTCTTAATGTTTTAGTTCCTGGTCAGTTTAAATCAGGGTAGACAACTATAAAAGTGGATAGAGTGAAAGCTGAAATTCAACAGCTACCGGCCTTTAGGTTTTAAGAAAGCCAAATGTGGGATTGTAGCTTTTGAAATTAAAAAGTCAAGCCTAAACAACAAATATAAACTATGGGGCATAACTTTCTTAAGTAATCAGTTGAGAAAGTCAATGACAAACCCTTAAAGCTATTGCGACCATCTTAACTAAGTTATAAGCCCAGGTTACTAATACAGAAAGCAACCATACCTTGAAAAATAAGGGATAAATATAACCATGACATCAATATTATTAAAACAAAATAAATTACTAGAAAGATAAAATCGCTTAACAAAGTTAAAAGAATATTCAAAGATAAACGTGCAATACTCAAATTCTATATATCATGTGACAAACACTAAAACAAATTTTATACCAGGTAATTCCAGGCAGGAAACTACGGGAGCTGGAACAGATAATCAAAAGATAAAAGAAATAGAGAAAGGTAATTGACTTACCAAAGGGTTGTGTGATCCTCAGTACTAAATGATGCGAAACCGATGAAGATGCTAGTAGAAAAGGCAGAAAATACATTGAAAAGAAAAAGTGTATATTATAGAACAAATTATAGAATGAGAATTGAATGTACAAGGATAACGGTAGTCAGAAACTTTACTGCCATTGGTAATACTTCAAAATCTGAATGATTTCTATCATGTGAAATACTTCCATATCCCTGACTGGAATCATTTCTCAATATCAAACCCCATCCAAAATAAGCATCCAAAATTATGGCAAAACAGCACTTTAGTGGCATAATAACATTGGATGCCTTAACATTTCAAATAACCAACATGCACAGACTATTAAGTAACAAATAAAAAACCTTGTCAGACTACATCCAAAATTAAAGTATACGTACTATGTAGCAAGGGGTTTAAATTACAGTCTAGAGGAACTCAGAAGGCAAATAGGAATTCGGCTTCCCATTGTCACCCAGTCCGCCTGGATGCAGCAAATTCTGCAAAATTTGAGGTGGCAGAGTCCCTAAACCACCTCCAAGGCCATCATGCATTGACCCAAAAAATTGAACAAAACTAGCCATGACCCCAAGAATCTGCATTTGGTTCTGGCATGCCTCAGCATGCATTTGCATCATTTGCTTCTCATGATGAATTTGCAAACCTACCATCCTCAAAAATGCTTATCACTACGTGTACTCTAACACTCCAACAAAGGAATAAAACTACAACCAAGTTTCATTTTCTCAGGCCACAACTTGCAAACAGTCAATATATTGTAGTACATTTTCTCAATAAACCATACATATCAATAAATTCATACCAGACTAACAACTATAATCCACACGTTAATGACAACACCATTATCAACAGTTCATCCAAACGCAGAAGGAAAAAAAAATAACAATTTTAATCATTAGTAAAAGAGAGCCAGAAACAAAAGGGACAAAAGCCATTCAATTTCACATTCCAAATCGCTTTTTAAAAACCTCAAAGACTCTGCCTTTAAAGCAAAAGTCTCATCCCCAGCAACCCAATCATATGTGCTAGCCAAGTAATGCATATATATGTTCAAAAACCTATCAGACCAAAAAACAAAAAGCTATTGTGATAGCTAAATTGCAGGACCAAAGTAACAAAAATAATCAACCTTTTAATGGCCGACTTTGTCCAGATGGAGGTATACTAAACAAGAACGATTTCTGAACAACAATGCTTTTGCAGACAATGAGAAACCTAGAAATCAAAGAAAAATCAATACCCATTGTGGCATATGGAGAAATTTCAACACAGTTCAAGAAAATCAATTCCTTACTCAAACAGTTGCCTTTTGTTCGGAGGAGACAGCAAGTCATATGGTATCTGGGAAATGGTAACAACAAGCAGGATAAGACATGGATACATCAGATCGAAATGAAGAGAAATGCTAAGTGGATTTCAATATACCCTAAAACCCAACACCCAAATCGACTTCCTTAGAAAACCCTAATTCCGAAATTGACTTCGCTATACAACTCTAATACCAAATTCGAGTTTAATATGTACAGCCTAACTCAAAATAAACGTGAGACCTTACCTTCGATCAATGACGGAAGTTGTAAACTGAGATAGAGAGACCGAGAGAGATATGCGTTGCAATATATGGTGGTGCTGAGAGTACGTGTATCTTTGATGGGCTGATGAGTGATGAGAGTGGAAGGGAGATGATCGATCTGTGGGTGTTTCTTCACATCTGAGATTGTTTCTTCTTGATTCTGGTGGGTGAGAATGAATAAGGGTGAGAGGCGCCAGAATCGGAGCCTTTTTCTTTTTGTTTTTAATTTTTTGCGGGATTCCAAACTACATAGGTTTTCCCGCGATTGTTTGGATCAAGTTCAAAGTTTTTTTTTTTTTTTAGGTTTTTCAGTTTAATTGCTTCACAACAGTAAATTAATGTGTTTACTGTGTGTTGGCTGGAGGGAAAAGACACGACAATTTCAAAAAAAATGTATGATTAACTCAGACAAGGGGCAAATTTGATGTGTTGTCCGATTAATTTCGTGTGATTCAATTTTGTTAGTAGCACTTTGTCTATTTTCAATTCTTTTTTCGCACTAATTCATTAAATGTCTACTAATTTTCTTTGACATCTTCATTGGTTATATGAAAATGAGTACACATTTAAATACCAAAATGGAGGACTATATATAATTTAGAAAAAGACTTGACACACCGACCATTAGATGTGAAACATATATTATTTTAGGTGTCGGGTCCTAAAATCATTTCTTTTCAGCACGGTTATGAGTTCGATCCAGTAGGTCAATCGAATGACGCTTAATACCGCAATATTTATCAACTCCACACTTGAAAGTGAATATTAGTATTTCTAACGGTCCTTGTTAAAAATTCAACCCTACTCTTATAACCCTATGTTTTTATATGAAATTCCTCGAAAAAGACAACGCCATGGGGACAATACGAAAATGGGGAAACAAAGGGTTTAGATGAGATTATTAGAAAAAGTTATGCATGTTGTTAAAAAATTTAGCCAATTTCACCATAATTTCATTCGATTCACTTAGTCAATCATAGTCGCATATATATCCTTTAGATTGACCGATGATTGGACTACCACATCTGAAGTCTGATTTTTTCACACAACGTCTATAAATACTTTGTAGATACTTTGTAGATACACGAACATTAAACTATATCAATGTGCCCACTATTGTTGTATAACTTGTACATTCTATTTAAAGTGATGAGGACCTTTCAACAGCAACAACAAGGTGAAAAATGAATTATACTATTTTAGGATTCTTTTTCAAAATTAATAAAATGCGGTCATGGTTATGCTTTCGATCCGTTCCGTCAACCAATAACCTAACTTTTGTTCAATACAAGCTTCAAAGGGCAAAGGCGTCATCGGAACATACAGTTGAGAAACCTTCCGTCAGATGAGCCAAGTACATTATTTTAGGCTTTGGGTCACAAATGAGGAAAAATCCGTTATCGTTATGATCGGCTCAGTCAAACGATTAATGCTTAATAACCCTATTTTTGTTCACTACAAGCTTCAAAGGGCAAAGGCATCATCGGAATGTACACTTGAGAAACCTTCCGTTAGATGTGCCAAGTACATTATTTTAGGCTTCAGTTAAAAAATTTGGAAAAATCGGTCATTGATAGGATGTCCATCGGCCTGGTCAAACGATTAGGGGTTAATAACCCTTTTTTTTTTTCACTACAAGCTTTAAAGGGCAAGACTGTCATCAGATATTACAATTGAGAATCCTTCCGTCAGATGTGCCAAGTACATTATTTGAAACTTCGGATCCAAAATTCGGAAGAATCCGTCATGGATAGGATGTCGATTGGCTCGGTCAAACGTCTAAGGCTTAATAACCCCTTTTTTTTTCCTCTACAACCTTCCAACGGCAAGGCCATCATCAGATCGTGCATTTGAGAATCCATCCGTAAGATATGCCAAATACATTATTTTAGGCTTCGGTTAAAAATTTTGGAAAAATCGGTCATTGATAGGATGTCCATCGGCTTGGTCAAACAATTAGGGGTTAATAACCCTATTTTTTTTCACTACAAGCTTCAAAGGGCAAGACCGTCATCAGATATTACAATTGAGAATCCTTCTGTCAGATGTGCCAAGTACATTATTTGAAACTTTGGATCCAAAATTCGGAAGAATCCGTCATGGATAGGATGTCGATTGGCTCGGTCAAACGACTAAGGCTTAATGACCCTTTTTTTTTCCTCTACAACCTTCCAACGGCAAGGCCATCATCAGATCGTGCACTTGAGAATCCATCCGTAAGATATGCCAAATACGTTATTTTAGGCTTCGGTTAAAAATTTTGGAAAAATCGGTCATTGATAGGATGTCCATCGGCTTGGTCAAACGATTGGGGGTTAATAACTATTTTTTTCACTACAAGCTTCAAAGGGCAAGACCGTCATCAGATCGTACAATTGAGAATCCTTCCGTCAGATGTGCCAAGTACATTATTTGAAACTTCGGATCCAAAATTCGGAACATTCCGTCATGGATAGGATGTCGATTGGCTCGGTCAAACGACTAAGGCTTAATAACCCTTTTTTTTTTCCTCTACAACCTTCCAACGGCAAGGCCATCATCAGATCGTCCATTTGAGAATCCATCCGTAAGATATGCCAAATACGTTATTTTAGGCTTCGGTTAAAAATTTTGGAAAAATCGGTCATTGATAGGATGTCCATCGGCTTGGTCAAACAATTAGGGGTTAATAACCGTATTTTTTTCACTACAAGCTTCAAAGGGCAAGACCGTCATCAGATATTACAATTGAGAATCCTTCTGTCAGATGTGCCAAGTACATTATTTGAAACTTTGGATCCAAAATTCGGAAGAATCCGTCATGGATAGGATGTCGATTGGCTCGGTCAAACGACTAAGGCTTAATGACCCTTTTTTTTTGCTCTACAACCTTCCAACGGCAAGGCCATCATCAGATCGTGCACTTGAGAATCCATCCGTAAGATATGCCAAATACGTTATTTTAGGCTTCGGTTAAAAATTTTGGAAAAATCGGTCATTGATAGGATGTCCATCGGCTTGGTCAAACGATTGGGGGTTAATAACTTTTTTTTTTTCACTACAAGCTTCAAAGGGCAAGACCGTCATCAGATCGTACAATTGAGAATCCTTCCGTCAGATGTGCCAAGTACATTATTTGAAACTTCGGATCCAAAATTCGGAAGAATCCGTCATGGATAGGATGTCGATTGGCTCGGTCAAACGAATAAGGCTTAATAACACTTTTTTTTTTTCCTCTACAACCTTCCAACAGCAAGGCCATCATCAGATCGTGCATTTGAGAATCCTTCCGTCAGATATGCCAAATACATTATTTTAGGCTTCGGTTAAAAATTTTGGAAAAATCGGTCATTGATAGGATGTCCATCGGCTTGGTCAAACAATTAGGGGTTAATAACCCTATTTTTTTTCACTACAAGCTTCAAAGGGCAAGACCGTCATCAGATATTACAATTGAGAATCCTTCCGTCAGATGTGCCAAGTACATTATTTGAAACTTCGGATCCAAATTTCGGAATAATCCGTCATGGATAGGATGTCGATTGGCTCGGTCAAACGAATAAGGCTTAATAACCCTTTTTTTTTTTCCTCTACAACCTTCCAACGGCAAGGCCATCATCAGATAGTGCACTTGAGAATCCTTCCGTCAGATGTGCCAAATACGTTATTTTAGGCTTCGGTTAAAAATTTTGGAAAAATCGGTCATTGATAGGATGTCCATCGGCCTGGTCAAACGATTAGGGGTTAATAACCCTATTTTTTTTTCACTACAAGCTTCAAAGGGCAAGACCGTCATCAGATATTACAATTGAGAATCCTTCCGTCAGATGTGCCAAGTACATTATTTGAAACTTCGGATCCAAATTTCGGAATAATCCGTCATGGATAGGATGTCGATTGGCTCGGTCAAACGACTAAGGCTTAATAACCCCTTTTTTTTTTCCTCTACAACCTTCCAACGGCAAGGCCATCATCAGACAGTGCACTTGAGAATCCTTCCGTCAGATGTGCCAAATACGTTATTTTAGGCTTCGGTTAAAAATTTTGGAAAAATCGGTCATTTATAGGATGTCCATCGGCTTGGTCAAACGATTGGGGGTTAATAACTATTTTTTTTTCACTACAAGCTTCAAAGGGCAAGACCGTCATCAGATCGTACAATTGAGAATCCTTCTGTCAGATGTGCCAAGTACATTATTTGAAACTTCGGATCCAAAATTCAGAAAAATCCGTCGTGGATAGGATGTCGATCGGCTCGGTCAAACAACTAAGGCTTAATAACCCTTTTTTTTTTGCTCTACAACCTTCCAACGGCAAGGCCATCATCAGATTGTGCACTTGAGAATCCTTCCGTCAAATGTGGTAGGTACATTATTTTAAGCTTCAGTTCAAAAATTCAGAAAAATCCGTCATCGATAGGATGTCGATCGGCTCGGTCAAACATCCTAGGCTTAATAACCCTATTTTTTCTCTATACAGCCATCCAAGGGCAATGTCGTCCTGATCGTACACTTGATCATCCTTCCATCATATGTGTCAAGTACATTATTTTAGGCTTCGGATTCAAAATTTGGCAAAATCCGTCATCGATAGTATGTCGATCGGCTTGGTCAAACAACTAGGGATTAATCACCCTATTTTCTCTCACTACAAACTTCCAAGGGCAAGGCCGTCATCGGATCGTACACTTGAGAATCTTTCCGTCACATGTGCCAAGTACATTATTTTAAGCTTCGGGTAAAAAATTCAGAAAAATCTGTCATCGATAGGATGTCGATCGGCTCGGTCAAACTTCCTAGGCTTAATAACCCTTTTTTTTCTCTATACAGCCTTCCAAGGGCAAGGCCGTCATCGGACTGTACACTTAAGAATCCTTCCGACAGATGTGCCAAGTACATTATTTTAGGCTTTGGGTCACAAATTAGGAAAAATCCCTCATCGATAGTATGTCGATCGGCTCGGTCAAACGACTAGGGATTAATAACCCTATTTTCTCTCACTACAACCTTCCAAAGGCAAGGCCGTCATCGGATCATACACTTTAGAATCATTCCGTCAGATGTGTCAAGTACATTATTTTAGGTTTTGAGTCAAAAATTTGGCAAAATTCGTCATCGATAGTGTGTCGATCGGCTCAGTCAAACGACTAAGCTTAATAACCCTATTTTTTCTTTATACAACCTTCAAAGGGCAAGGCCATCATCAGATCGTACACTTGAGAATTCTTCCGTCAGATGTGTCAAGTATATTATTTTAGGCTTTGAGTCAAAAATTTGGCAAAATCCGTCATCGATAGTATGTCAATCGGCTCGGTCAAACGACTAAGCTTAATAACCCTATTTTTTTCTTTATACAACCTTCTAAGGGCAAGGCTGTCATCCGATCGTACACTTGAGAATCCTTCCGTTATATGTGCCAAGTACATTATTTTAGGCTTCGGTTCAAAAATTCAGAAAAATCTGTCATCAATAGGATGTCGATCGGCTCGGTCAAACTTCCTAGGCTTAATAACCCTATTTTTTCTCTATACAGCCTTCCAAGGGCAAGGCCGTCATTGGACAGTACACTTGAGAATCCTTCCGACAGATGTGCCAAGTACATTATTTTAGACTTTGGATCCCAAATTAGGAAAAATCCCTCATCGATAGTATGTCGATCGGCTCGGTCAAACGACTAGGGATTAATAACCCTATTTTCTCTCACTATAACCTTCCAAAGGCAAGGCCGTCATCGGATCATACACTTTAGAATCATTCCGTCAGATGTGTCAAGTACATTATTTTAGGTTTTGGGTCAAACATTTAGAAAAATCCGTCAAGGATAGTGTGTCGATCGGCTCAGTCAAACGACTAAGCTTAATAACCCTATTTTTTCTTTATACAACCTTCCAAGGGCAATGTCGTGATCAGATCGTACACTTGAGAATCCTTCTGTCAGATGTGTCAAGTATATTATTTTAGGCTTTGGGTCAAAAATTTGGCAAAATCCGTCATCGATAGTATGTCGATCGGCTTTGTGAAACGACTAAGCTTAATAACCCTATTTTTTCTTTATACAACCTTCCAAGGGTAAGACTGTCATCAGATCGTACACTTGAGAATCCTTCCGTCATATGTGGTCAGTACATTATTTTAGGCTTCAGTTAAAAAATTTGGAAAAATATGTCATCGATAGTAAGTCGATCGGCTTTGTCAAACGACTAAGCTTAATAACCCTATTTTTTCTTTATACAACCTTCCAAGGGTAAGACTGTCATCAGATCGTACACATGAGAATCCTTCTGTCAGATGTGTCAAGTATATTATTTTAGGCTTTGGGTCAAAAATTTGGCAAAATCTGTCATCGATAGTATGTCGATCGGCTTTGTGAAACGACTAAGCTTAATAACCCTATTTTTTCTTTATACAACCTTCCAAGGGTAAGACTGTCATCAGATCGTACACTTGAGAATCCTTCCGTCATATGTGGTCAGTACATTATTTTAGGCTTCAGTTAAAAAATTTGGAAAAATATGTCATCGATAGGATGTCGATCGGCTCGGTCAAACTTCCTAGGCTTAATAATTCTATTTTCTCTATACAGCATTCCAAGGGCAAGGCCGTCATCGGATCATACACTTGAGTATCCTTCCGTTAGATGTATCAAGTACATTATTTTAGGCTTCGGGTCAAAAATTTAGAAAAATCCGTCATCGATAGTATGTCGATCGACTCGGTCAAACGACTAGGGGTTAATAGCCCTATTTTTTCTCTATACAACCTTCCAAGGGCAAGGCCGTCATCAGATCGTACACTTGAGTATCCTTCCGTCAGATGTATCAAGTACATTATTTTAGGCTTCGGATCCAAAATTTGGCAAAATCCGTCATCGATAGTATGTCGATCGGCTCGGTCAAACGACTAGGGGTTAATAACCCTATTCTCTCTCTACAACCTCAAAGGGCAAGGCCGTCATCGGATTGTACACTTGAGAATCCTTCCGTCATATGTGCCAAGTATATTATTTTAGGCTTCGGATAAAAAATTTAGCAAAATCCGTCATCGATAGTATGTCAATCGACTCGGTCAAATGACTATGGCTTAATAACCATGTTTTTTTCTCTACATCCTTCGAAGGGCAAGGCCGTCATCAGATCGTCAACTCGAGAATCCTTCCGTTAGATGTGCCAAGAACATTATTTTAGGCTTCGGGTAAAAAATTTATAAAAATCCGTCATTCTTATTATATTGATCAGCTCGGTCAAGCAATTAAGACTTAATAATACCCTATTCTCTCAATACAAGATTCAAAGGGTAAGGGCATCATCTGATGGTACTCTTGAAAAACTGTCCATTAGATGTGACAATTACATCATTTTAGACTTCGGGTTCAAAATTGAAATTTTTTTGTCATTGTTATGCTTTCGATCCACTTGGTCAAACGACTAAGGTTTAATAACCATGGCTTCTTCACTACACGCTTCAAAGAAAAAGATCAAAGTCGGATCGTGATATTAAGATACCATCCATCAGATGTGTCAAGTACATCATTTTAGGCTTCAGATAAAAAATTCAAAAAATTCGGTAATAGTTATGTCGTCGATCTACTCAGTCAACCTACCAAAGTTTTTTTTATTCTTTCTACTAACTCGCACTTCGAATGGCTAGACCATTAACGAATACAAGGTTTGAGACACAATATTAAAGTACATGTCACGTCGAGTATGTGAGAATTTTCATGAATTTTTTCCAACACTTGAGCTATTTATTTCGATTTTTAGAATTTTTTATTTATTTCAATTTTTAGAAGTTTAAGAAATTTAAAATTATTTATGTATTAAAAAACATATCAATAATCTCAATAAAATATAAAATAAAATTTTTACAAAACAATTTATGATGTGCGATCTGGACCGTCGATCTGCTTCATTTGATCTGAACCGTCAAATCAATAACTTGCCGGCGTCGCCGTCATGGGCCAGAACCTCGCCCTCAAATCGACGAGAAAAGCTTCCCCATCGATTGCACAACCTCAGGCGTCCGAGACCGTCGATTGCACAACCTCCCTCTTTTCCCTCTTTCCGGTCAGTACAGCCTCAAAAATTTGTGCTGTCTCTCCAGCCGCCCCAATCGGAGATTATACTCGTCGAGGCCGCGCTCCCGTTGACAAGAAAATCGCCGCCTTCTCCGCCTACATCGAGCCCCGCGACGCCGTAATCGACGGTGGCAACGACTGGTGCGAGAACAGCTGCTGCCGATTCCAGGAGGCCTCCTCTCTTCCGCAATGTGTTCCGGCGAGTCAACTGTAGCTTCCTGGCCCCACGACGACAGATTTTTCGCTTTCTTCATTCACGCTCCACAAAACCGCTCGTCCGGTGCACGCGCCCCATTTAACCGTGGTCCACCTGGACCATGGTCCATATTAGAATTTTTGTTGCTCTATAATATTCTTGAAATTAAGTTCGTTGAAACAGTCGCAATAAGCAAGTGGAAGACGTTGTTTCCATGGACTGGCGTCTGCCGATGGCTGCTAAGAGCGAGAGAGAACAGGTGTGAATGTATGACCCATCTGATCCAGAAAAATCTTGTTTTTGTATTAAAAGAATTGGAGAGGCACCATCACTGCACGTTCCACCTCTCCCCCTCTCCACCATTAGTTCATTTGGTGTCAAACAATGTGGGCCATGCCCTTTACTATCCAAGAAAGAAGCAAGGAATCATAGGGACGTCAGTCACTATATATCAACTCAAACGCGGGCAGAAATGGTACCTGTTGCTTAGTTTTGTAGTAGTGGGAGCAGGTCACTGGTTCGTTTGGATTGGCATCAGCACCGTCGGCCAAACAACCACCATGACCGGCCAAATATTATTTCTGTTATCGGGTAAAAATATTTATTGTTACTTCAATAGATAAATAATGACTGCACCCGATTGTTCATCTCTCTCTTAGATAGTCATTACAAGAAAACAAGTCTTTTAAGACATGCACATTAAAGCGCTCTGTAAATGGCAACTTACGACATTGCAAAGCTGTGCAAAATGCATGCCGTAGATGGACATAAATGCATGCCGTAAATTTATTTTTTTTCCTAGATATTTTTCCTATTTCAATGAGCTATTATGTTACCTTTTGTTTACATTTCCATAATACATTATCTTAAGCAACTAAAAGTACAGTAGACAAAGAAAATGTGCATTTCGTAAAATTATCCATTATATTGACAAACTCATATTAGTGTTAATCAACTATTCTTCAAGTAATGGTTGTTTTTGATTGAAAATTATACAACTTCATATGGTGTGAGAACATCACACTACCAGAATTCAAGCTATAACAAAAGAGGCCTTCACAATGACATGAGAGGCCTTCACAACGCAAAAGAGGCAAGAACGCATTAGTTAGTACTAGTAGAGACACCGACCTCAAACAGTTTAACATTTGAACATTTGAACTTTTAAATTACGAGTGGTTTCTTACCTTTCGAGAGGTAAGCAACCCGTCAAGCAATTTGAGTGCAGCCGCATCAAACGCACTCCTCTCCCAATTACATTTCTGGAAGGAGAATGTTTTACATTGTAAATAACGAATATAATCAATAGATGTCTAATCCTAGGTGTGTAGAACCTGATATAATAAGAGCTTTATTCAATATGCAATGCTAACGATTGACTTGAAGTCCGCATGGTGCAATATATCGGGAATCATGTGACCCGTGCTATTATTGATCAAACCTCTAAAGTCTAAATTAATCTTAAACTTGGTGTCGAAATGGATTCAAATTTTCTGGTATTATCGACCCATTTGAATATAAAATCACAAAAGATGGTACGGAAGAGTTCTGCCCTAGAAAGCTTGAATTAAATCAACTACTGCTTGATCTACTCAAATTTTCATGAGAAAATTAGATAAAAACTCAAAAAACAAAGCTCTTATTAAGAAAAACTCATCCCTGTCAAATCAAAGTTTTGTGGGTTTCAGGCACATGCACACCAATTATAAAAAAAAAATGCTCTCTCTTTCTCTCTCGAGAGAAACTCTCAGGCCGCAGCCGGCCTTGCTTGGCGGCAACGGTGCTGCAAATTGCTTGACTCTCGGTGGAGAGGTTTCCGGACTGCATAGTGGCTCGGTACTTTGGAGGTGGAAGGGTGGCGGCGCTCCTCTTTCTTCTCCCCTACTTGGCGGCAGCGGCGACTGGCTTCGACGGTGTCCCATGATGGCGGTCAGTTTGGCTGCGAAGATGCGAGTTGTTCCATTGATACTAAGCGACGCTGGACCTTTCGTTTCGGGCGAGGTCGGATGGGAATTCATTGACGGCTGGGATCAAGTCGATCTGGATTCAGATCCGATAGGAGACATCTTGGAGGTGATGGAGGTGCCCGGGGCAGCTGGTTGTCTTTGGTTCTTGAGGGCAAAGCATCTGGGCTTCGATGGTGGAGGCGGTAATTTGTCTCGGGTTGTTGACATTGGGCTTGATTTGTGGGCCACCGGCGGTGGAGGTGGGACAGAAGCTGGCATGTATGGTGGCGGCAGCTTGCTTGCTTTTTCATCTAGGTTTTGCCCTAGGTGTTATGATTGGGCTGCTAGGGTTTTTTGGACCCATGCAGTTATTTTATCCTTACGTTTTAATGTAGCTTTGGGCCTTCATTCGTTTGTGAATGATGGGCCTATTGTTTTCTTGCATTGAGCGGGAGAGATCGCAAAGAAAAGAGAGACCTCGTTGTCCATTTAATCTTCTTCGAGGCACTACTTTTCTTTGTTTTGGGCTTAATCCTAAAAGGTGGGTGTGCTAGGAGATTACTAGTTTGTTTGCTCTTTTGTTAGGGGGGCTTTGTAGTAGTTTCTAAGAAACGGTTCTTTTTGTCGACCCCACAGGGGTGGATCGTTTTTGTACTGCTTGCTGAATCATATAATGGGATGACCTCTTTTACTCAAAAAAAAAAAAAAAAAAAAAACTCATCCGTATATGTTCTTTTAATCTACACCCAATTCACATAATTGAACCTTCTTACAGGTTTTAAATCTATAATTAACATTTTCACATTTTTTAGTTTGACTTTTTTGCCCTTCTGATTGAATAAATAAAATATTCCTCAAATATAGCTGTTGACTATTTTTTGAATTTAAATATTTAGAATTTAATACAATCAATTTAATCCTTGATTTTTCTCTTATTTGAAACGATTAATTGCCTTAATTATCCTATATTTCTTCCTTTCCGATGTGATCTATATATTTGCGATTGTGTATCATCAGATTCTGTTATATTCCTATTATATAAATATTTCTCTTTCTCGACATGATTAAACATCCTCTCATTAAGGTATGCTATTTTGCTTATCCGTTCTAATAGGTGTAGTTACACAATCATTCCATATTCATTAATTTTCTAAAATGGTTGAGTTAATGTAATTAGCCCATATAAAATGTACTTGATGTAGATTGATTGCTTTAAGATTTTTTTTTTCCACCCCTACATTTTTCTCCACATAGGTGCCTGATTCTATGAGGTGGTCAAGGACAACATAATAGTTATGTGTAACTGTAGAGTTTGCTTAATATATAATTATCCCTTAATTTGGCACATTGAATAATTTTGAATGTGCAAGAGTTTTTGCACTATAATTTAGCAAACTCATTATTATCATTCATTGTTTTACAATTGAAATTGAACTTTACAATATTAAGAAGTTTATTTCTAATATCATTCATAATTATCATTCATAATTTAAATACACATTCTTTTTGAAGGAATAAACCTAAAAATTTATTGAAATAGGGACAATGAGTACAACCATAAATGATGTTCATCCAGTATTGAAATAAACAATTTTAAATTTGTTTTTACAATTGAAATATAAACTTTACATTTTCGAACCTAATATAAAGAACATTATAACACTTCATCCGTCATCTCGACTAGCATTTTGCAATGTAGTCTTCATAAATCTCCCAACTACTAGTGCCCTGCATGTTGCGATTCCTTATACAATTGCAAATTACCTTCATAGATCTATTTCAAAGGTAAAACTCTATTAGGATTTAAATACATATATCCAAAATATAGGCATATTAATTGTCAATACTATAGGTTATGGAATAAACAACCTATGATATAGAGTCACACAAATAATTTAAAACTACAAAAACAAACATCTAAATCATAGGTATTACATATTAAAGCAATCTAAGTATCAGGTAATTAGAAACAACGATTCTATTTTGAAGGAATGAAACTAAGTTTTGTACCAGATTCATAAATTGAAATTTCTAATTACTAAAAATCCATCCAATTCAAGCTTTACACAAAATCAAAATATTAACAAAGATATTATACTAAATAAATCTGATGAATAGGTAATTTGAATTACGAATATGATATATGTACCTATTTGAAAGAAAGTCTCTAACCCATAAGAAAATGATGAAATAAACCTCATGAATAGGTCGTTTGAAATCATATGCAACTTTGTGAAAGGTCTCCACCCAAAGAAAAAATGACGAATGAATTCACTAGCTTCTATATATATATATAGGAAGAAACATACCAAAAATTCATCATTATATGAT
This sequence comes from Rosa rugosa, assembly GCF_958449725.1. Taxonomy (NCBI): domain Eukaryota; kingdom Viridiplantae; phylum Streptophyta; class Magnoliopsida; order Rosales; family Rosaceae; genus Rosa; species Rosa rugosa. The sequence goes on from NC_084825.1 coordinate 46,336,075, forward strand.
AATAATGACATTAATGTAAACACCTAAAATTAAGTTCTGATAAAAACCTAAAATGAAGGTAATACCAACAATAACGTCAATCAAACTCCATAATATTTGCTAGATGATTTTGACTATTAATCCTATTTAATAGGTGAATGGGGAATTTGATAATGGCAGCTTCAGTAATTCTTAACAACATTGGGTTTTAATATTTACCATATTTAATAGGTTTTTTTTTTTTTTTTTTTGATCAAAAGGTTTTTTTATTTTGAATAAACCTAATTAATTGGTTTGGGTGTATATTAAAACACTCTTATGGATGAGTTCATTCTAAAAGGGGTGTGTGAATTTGGGTGTAGAATCAAATTCCCCAATTTTCATTCAGAACACTATAAATCGTTGATTACACTGGGAAAGGTGTAGTACTGCTAGGTGAAACTCCACAAACTAACATCTAAAAGTAAAAGAGCAAGGCAAAATCAAAGTGATAAATGAATGTGATGCAGCACTATAGTAGAACCTGAAATCATACAGTTCCAGGGAATAGTATACTACTAATCAAGCTGATAAAACATGTTCTTGGCATCTGAATGAGTCAATCTCATAGTTTGATCTCCGTTAGAGAGCTATGTTCCAATAGCATTCACCATATTCTATAAGAGATGCCTTTATAGGCATTGTAAAAGCATTTACTCGTGCAGTACCAAAGGACTTAAAAGTACTCGGTCAGATTATAACAGACATTGTACTTAAATAGTTAAATGGACATGTACTCTCAACAACACTAGATGTGAATAATATACTCGTAATATAACTTTTAGACTAACTCTTAAATAGTTACTGATTTGGACTCCTAGAGAACAATGGAGACCTGCCTTAGTCTTGGTCTTCCAGGGAGGCTGCTTTTCTTTCACGCCTTCGGCGGTCATTCTCTCGGAAAGCTTCTAGATCAGCTTGGTAGATGTACTGCAAACCAACAACAAGTTCCATAATTGTTGCTTCTGTCTTCTGTTGATTTGCAAAGTAGAGGGTTTGTACCAGAAGCACATGGCTCCTGGAAACAGAGGCTTTCTGTTGAAAGTTCCTCTTGGAGTGCCATTTCTTCGTATTATGAGCAAGTGGTGCTAACCATTCTAATATTTCCGCCATTGCCACCTTCCGCTCTGCTGCAAGATCGCGAACTGATGAAGTCGAGCTCTTGATGGAGGGCAGCCTTTCACTTAGCTCAGCTCTCATATTTGCAGGCAACATACTGTACAGGTTATGTCTGCCACAATATAAAAAGAGAGGAAATCTTACATAACTTTCAATTTTGATAACAATATTTGCATAGTGCAGTGCTAAGGCAGCAGCACCGAGTGTGTCGGGTGGAGCATCCAACAGCTTGTACTTGCTGAAAATTGATGGACTAGGATTAATGTGATCAGAATCTTTGGTTTCTGCATCTGACATCAGTTGAGGAACTCCAAAAACAGACTTGATCCAACTGAAAATTGTGAACACAGATCTTGCCAAAAGGATACCTACGTAATCGTAAGTCCTGTTCCACAAAGACTCCTCTTTCAAATTCTCCACTTCAAGCCGCTTCAGCTCTACCTTGTTCTGAAACTCAAGCAAAATTGGACCATCCAAGGTGGCAGTGATGTCGTTCAAAGTCTGTTCAAGATCCGAAAGAAGTTTCATCCCGTCATACAAATTTGCATTTATTAAAATGAACCTCTCCATCTTGTTGGCTTTCTTTTCCATCTTCTCCCATGGAAGTTCCCATCCAAAAGGGTCAACACCATTGTTGATCCAATCACTAACAGCATGCTCAAAATCCTTCAAACTAGGATCAGAACAATAATTCTTCCCGAGCCTGGCCACATATTTTGTCAAAGGGACCATATTCTCAAACAATTCACCGGGTATTAAACCTCGAGTGAAATCATCATCATGTGACACAAGCTTTTTTATCCCCACCGAATCTGAGATCTTTTTTCTGAGCCTATCAACTTGTTTAGAACTCAGGAATGCCCATAGATGGACCAGCTTAGACATCACACTTGCAACTTCAAAAGCAAAAATTCCAACCACTGCTTTCTGCTTCCTCCTTCTAGTCCTCATCAACCTGGGAAACCTCAACTTTGCCACCATCTCTTACACACCCCACCCAGAAAGTAATAATTAAGATGCGTAAGCCAAATCAAGCATCATATTTCCTGATCGATCCTGTATAAAATAACATAATTAACAATCAAAAAATGGGGCTACATCAGTGGATTAAACAAAGAACATTACCCTAATCAGTTTTTCTCCACGGCTTCTAGCTACTGCTACTGCCCGGTAGAATAGATCACCGGCATCACGAAACCCTAACTATCTTTGAATTCAAATCCCCAAGTTTAAGACGCTTTTTCTGGTTCTTTTTCTTGATTAATTTTTATTTGCGAGGTAAAAATGGTGGGTAATTTGCCCAACAAGATCGAAACCTTCTCTGGATTTAGAACAACAAATCCAGAAAGAAGCGAAGTTTTGGAATAATGTATATCACAAGGATGTTGTAAACGGACCTTTAAATCCAAGCGGCTACAAGGATTGGGAGCTAAAACAATGAAGAGGCTGTGTAATGCACGCGCCACCTCGCCTTGGGCACCGAGGGCCTTGCTGCCTCTGTTGTCCGGTAGTTGGTTTCTGCAAAATCCACACTTCCCAAAGTTAAATGCCTTTTTGATGTGTCATAAAAATAAAATCCCTTTTCATGCCACGTGTCGGTTGCTGAAATTGACATTGTCAAGAGTGGTAAATATGGTATATTAGTAGTATATCTATGTCTTCCAAAATAAACTTCCTCAAATTTAACAGGCTGTTTTTCATATAAGACAATTCTTGCTTGATTATAGGAAGCCAATAAAGTTGCTCTACGTAAATTTAGACCTAAAAGGAACATTCTTATTCGATGGAATCTTACTCAATCTAATTGTTTTAAGGCTTCATTTGAGATTGCTTTACTTAAAAAAAAAAAAAAAAAAAAAATCATTTTTTTGTATAAACTTTTAGATTTTATTGTGTTTGGTAAATAAATAAAATCAGTTAAAAACTGAAAATTACAGGTCATTGACAGCAAATTTTTGAAGCAACCCAAAGATTACTTGTGAAGCTGTTTTCAATTAAAACACATTCTGAAGTTGTTTTATGTATTGGCAGCACAAACCACGTGGTGTGGTGTGTTGGTCGAGCGGCCTAGTCTGGAACCCCCAGGTCTAGAACGCTAATCCCAGCTCCACCCCGTGGCCAGCAGATTTGAGGGACCTATGTTGATTAAACACCAAGGTTCATGCGTCTGCGATGCAGTGATTAGTCCGGCTACGCTGGGATACACTGCATGAGGGTGTGTGTGTGGTTACTACTGTCGTCCAAACCTCAAAAAAAAAATGTATTGACAACACTTTTAAAGCATTATTTACCAAACACGAATTCACAGCTGATTATACTTACAACACAACATCAGCAATTTTTTTTCTTTTTAAAGTCACGATATTGTTTATCAAAATGGTTAGGCGTCAATTCAAGATTTCTTGGAGACTATCCACACTCTTGCACTTAACTTCAAGTTTTACAACTGTCTCTTTTGATTATGTTTACAAAGAAGCTAATATGGTAGCAGATCATTTTGTTAAACAACCAAATTTATTCTCAAAATTATATTTAGTGTAATCATTTCCCTCCTGAGATTTTATCCTTGTTACGTTTTGATAAAGCCTTGTATAAGATTCTAAGTGGATCCTCTTTGTAATTTCTTTCATGTTTCAAAAAAATAAAAATAAAATAACAAAAAATATGATGAAATCTTCACTTTGTTCGATGATGAGTTCTGTTCTTCTTCTTTTTCTTCTTTCTTTAGAGCAACTCCAACAGCTTCCCCATATTTTGATTTTTCTCCACTTTAGCGAAAAAAGAATCTCTTTTGCTCCAACAGATTCCCTATAACTTTCCCTATTTTAGGGAAAGTGAGGAAAGAGAAAACCAAATTCCCTATATTTACAGCAATCTCTAAAATTTAAAGGAAGAATATGGAGATTTTAGAGATTGCTGTAAAATAGGGAATCTGTTGGAGTTGGAGAAGAAAAATATGCTAAAACTATAACTTTTGATTCCCTATTATACAAAAATTATAGGAAAGCTGTTGGAGTTGCTCTTAAAACAAAGGGGTGTTCTGTTCTTCTATTCGAGTGATTCTAGTAGGATCCGGCTTCTCTACTATAATACTAGATGCTAGGATCTGTTATAATTTAATGTAAGGCTGCCACATCAGCAAACCACGATTTAATGGTTCAAGATGGAAAATTCCAGCACCCGAATATTGATGTTGAAGTAGAAGATTATTCTCCCCTCTCCTCTCTCCTTTCTTTCCTTCTTTCTTTCTGTGTCACATGAGATCTCTTTCTATTTTTTCAAACGGATGGTCTCCTCCTTTCTCCTCTCTTCCCTTCTCTTTTTCCTTGTATGCAAAAATTGTAATTCCAGGAAAGATCTTTCAACCCAAGGTGCAAGAAAAGCAAACCCAAGAATTAAAGAATGGTCCATCAAAAATGGAAGAAGAAGGAAATAAAGAATTCAGTTCGATTAAAAAATGGTGTTAGGATTTTTAACTAATTTAAGGGACAAAATAGTTTCTTTTTTGTCCAAATTCGTCATTGCTCTTCTCTGTCTTTACTCAAATGGCTAGCTACTCAATACAATCTTTCATGCTTGGCGTCTTATCAGGTCGTTCCTCATGCGGTCCTGCACTCCTGCCTTTTATCTTTCTGGTTTGGTTTACAGAGCAAGAGAGAGAAAGACATCATGCAGCAACAAGAAAATTGATTTTTGTGTCTTTTTTATTTTCAGCTATTCGAATATACTGTGGTAACGTGGTGGACTCACGTAAAAAGTCTAACAGATCCTAGCATCTAGTATTATAGCAGAGATGTCGGATCTGATAAGAAATTTAAGAATGACTGAGCTTAAGTATGGCTCGAGGCCAAGTTAAACTATTGTGGATAAGTGGGCTTACAAAGATCTAAACCAACCCGCGAGCTTTCGATTATCAAAGCTCTTCGCCCAAACGGGGGAGGATTCAGTGCACCGACGTGCACTTGCACCGACATAAATGGATGGTTAGATTATATTAAGGATTAAATACTTGTTACTCCTCGTACTTTTCCCTGAAAAACAGTTTGGTCCCTCGCCTTTTAAATTAAACTGAATAGTTCTTATTCTATCAAATTCTCATATAACAAGTCCAAAATGATCCGAAATGACTATTATGCCCCTCATTTCATATTTTTATTATTATTTTAATTTTTTTCTCTATTTTTTTAATTTTTCTCCCCTTTTTTTATATTTTCTCTCTCCCTCCTTCTCTCTCTCCCCTGACCTCTCGCTCCCTCTCTCTCCCTCGACCTCTCTTCTTCTTCTCTTCCTCTGCAACCACCGGAGAACACCAGTGCCGCCCTCTCCTCGGGCTCCCCCGCCTCCACCGCCGAGAAGCTCCAGAACACCATCCGCCTCCTCGAGTCCCAGCTGCGCTCCGAGGTCCTCTCCCGCCACTCCGACCTCCTCTCCCAGCTCGATCTCCTCCCTCCAGCACGCCGACCACGCCCTCTCAAAAGAAAAACCAAATGCATGAACCAATTACTCCAAACTCCATAGAATGTGAATGCAGGATCCTCACCTATCATATATACTACACTACTTGAAAATCAAAATCCTACCAATTTTAGTTAACCCAACACTAAACTCCAGAATCAACCAGGCCGGCATCGAATACTATATAAATCACGATCAACGCAAATTAAGATCACCTAAAACCTAATCCAGTACTCCACACACCACAACCATTGAGCTACACTGCATTGCAAGAGTGATAAACAGGCCTAAAACCTAGACGAAATCGGCGAGAGAATCTTACCGAATCGGCCGACGACTGGTAGTAGATATACGAGATTCCGCCGGAGACAGCCGCGAGTGCTCCGATTGGAAAGCGGAAGCCGGGCTTAGATTGTCCGGCGGCGAACGCAGCGTTGAAGGCGGTTGGGGCGGCCTTGGCCAGTCTCTGAAAGAAGGCAGCCATTTCCCCTGAAAGCAAAGCACACCCAGTTGCATTGCGAGATCTTGGCGCTCTATGACGAGTACGATCTCTCCGGCATCGAAGTCGTCGAGGAGGAGCTCGGCTAGGTCAGAAAGATGAAGGCGTTGGAGCTAGGGATAGAGGGGTTGAATCAGGGGGAGGTGGCCATCAGGTTGCAGGTGTTCTCCGGTGGTTGAGCGTGCTGGAGGGAGGAGATCGAGTTGGGAGAGGAGGTCGGAGTGGCGGGAGAGGACCTCGGAGCGGAGCTGGGACTCGAGGAGGCGGATGGCGTTCTGGAGCTTCTCGGCGGTGGAGGCGGGGGAGCCCGAGGAGAGGGCGGCGCTGGTGTTCTCCGGTGGTTGCAGAGGAAGAGAAGAAGAAGAGAGGTCGAGGGAGAGAGAGGGAGCGAGAGGTCAGGGGAGAGAGAGAAGGAGGGAGAGAGAAAATATAAAAAAAAGGGAGAAAAATTAAAAAAATAGAGAAAAAAATTAAAATAATAATAAAAATATGAAATGAGGGGCATAATAGTCATTTCAGATCATTTTGGACTTGTTATATGAGAATTTGATAGAATAAGGACTATTCAGTTTAATTTAAAAGGCGAGGGACCAAACTGTTTTTCAGGGAAAAGTACGAGGAGTAACAAGTATTTAATCCTTATATTAAATACACTCTTAGGTTATTAATAAAAACATTAATATCAAGGGTTGAGATCGTCTTATAAGTGTTGGGTTATTTGCACCGTCGGTGCATAGAATAATTTCCACTGTGGATATTGTTTGGCACCAGTTTAATTGCAGCTGGTCAACAGTCTCTTTTCTTGCGCGGGCGTGCCAGCACCGTTCGGGTGCGGTCGTCGGGGGTGTCCCTTGACCTGACTTCTATCAAGCGATTGTAGACGAGGAGAGCACCAACCTCGTCGTGGGATTCTTTCTGCCTCGTGGTGAGGACTTTGCTGAAGTTTCTTCTTGTTAACACAATCGATACTCAATTTTGTAGATCGAGCAGAGCGACATCACCGGGAAATGTTGAGATCTTGCTAAAGCGTGACTTTAGCTTGGCTGGGTTGCTAGGGCGTTACCCTTGCTTGGCTGGTTCTGTAACCGTTGTGGTCGCGGCACTACCGTCGGCTCCCGAGGAGACTAGGACCGAAGCACGTTGACAGAGGGTTTGGTGGCACTGAAAGTCGGCTTCTGAGAAGACTAGGACTAGTAGTGTGATCACCGGTAAGAGAAAGAGAGGGAGAGGAGTTGCTCTTAGAGAGGTTTGCTCTAGAGAGAACTTAGATCATCTTAGAGATGTTGTTGTTGAATGTGAATGGGTTTGTCTCTTGGTGTCGGTGTTTGGTCGTGGTACTACAATCGGCTCTCGAGGAGACTAGGACCGAAGTACGTTGACAGAGGGTTTAGTGGCACTGAAAGTCGGCTTCTGAGAAGACTAGGACTAGGAGTGTGATCACCGGTAAGAGAAAGAGAATGAGAGGAGTTGCTCTTAGAGAGGTTTGCTCTAGAGAGAACTTAGATCATCTTAGAGATGTTGTTGTTGAATGTGAATGTGTTTTTTAGAATGAGAGGAGAAGGTGTTTATATAGGGAAGAAAAAGAAGAGTGAAATGATGAGTGGAAGAAAAATAATGAAAGTAGATCTAAGTTCACTTGTAAAATATGGAAAAGATAGAGAAAAAATGAAATGAAAGCAAAGCATGAAGGTGCAGCAACATGGAAGTGGTGATGATCTATTAAAGAGATTGTAGAAGAAAAATATATCCAAGGAAAAAGAGAAAAGCATCTAGCTTTCTTCATGTGGGTAGGAAACATGAACATATGAATATTGAGCTGGTTTTAGGTCAGTTTCTGCCCCTTTATTCCTTCAATTATTTCTCCAACAAGACTTAATTATATGCCTTCGACTTCTTCATATGAAATGTTCCACTATGAGTGTAGATCATCCTGACAAATTTTCAGATTTTTATTCCATGTGGTTGGGCCGAAAATGCTGCTGGACCTCTTACAGGTCCAGTTTTCCAGTTTTGCTTCTGTAGAAAATTGGACCGATTGTTTGAAGGTCTTCCACTCAAAAAAAGCTCTTACACTCTTCATAAGAAATGATCCTTGGGCTGTCTAGAATGGATCTACAGAGTTTCAGCTCATTTCAAGTTCATTTGGTCAGTCTGCCACCCCTCCTTCCTTGTCTAGCTCGGTTTTTCCTAGCCGAAGTAGGAAAATATGCTAAAGTTAATTTTTCATGCTTCCATGGTTCCATAGTAGGCTTTATTTAGCCTCTAAATATATATTTCGAGCTTGTCGACAATATATAGCTTGAGCCACTGACATTGGCTCAATTTCTCCAAGACGTGCCTTGTCAGGCCAAAATGTTCATTTTGGGTCCAAACAGATATATCCTTTGAACTACACCATCCTTTATTCCTTTTCATCATTCCGAGTTCACATTTCTTCGTTTGAACTCGTTGGTGGTTATGCATATCTCAGAAGTCATGATGTCATCTGTCCTCTTACGTCCTTTCTTCCTCTTTCCTTCGCCGACCTCAAAAGCATATCTCCCTCCCACCATTTTTCTTCCCAGGCACCCTGAATCTACCTCCTGAAAGTCGGTCTCTTTTTGAAAAGGAATGAAATTTTGATTTCGGAGATATCTGTATTTTTGGTTTTGATTTTCATTTTGGGCTTGCATGCATCTTGATTTGAATCTCGTTCAGATTGGATTTTTCTGCATCTTCGTTGAATCTAGAGGACTCATCTAGTTATTGGCACACCCTGAAAGCGATGGATAACAGAGTATGCAAAAGAAAAATAAAAATGGGCTGTGACCACTTACCCAATTTTAACCAAAAAATTGCACACTTGCTCCATTAAGAGTTTTTTACTCCCATCTACCCAATTTAAATGCAAGTGACATTTTTACCCCCAAACTAATTAATAAATTACAAAATTCTCTCTCTCTCACCTCCTATCAGACTCTCTCTCTCTCTCTCTCTCTCCGCCGTTCCTTCACTCACAGACAAGCAAGACCAAAACTGACCCGCCGGAGAAGTCAATTAGCCCTTACAGCAACCGCAACGTCGTCACCGTCGAGTTCTCGGGTTTCGATTATGAGCGGGATGTCGTCCGGGTTCTGGGGTTTGGGATCTGCAGTCGGTGTCGTCGCCGCAGGGTTGGGATCTGCGTCCGGCTTAATTTCGTTTTGATTCGGACGGCGTCGTCCGGGTTCTCGGGTTTCGATTATGTGCGGGATGTCGTCCGGGTTCTGGGGTTTGAGATATGCAGTCGGTGTCGTCGCCGCAGGGTCCGGGTTCTGCGTCCGGCTTGATTTCGTTTTTTTTTTGTTTTTTTTGGTAAATTTGGCAAAAGAATGAAAAAAAAAGTTTTATTGAGTAGTTATACATGTCTATTGCGGGGCAATAATAAGATTATTGGGAGGCAATAATATGAGTATTGGGGGGCAATAATATGCATATAAATTGATCAATTGTGCCTGTAGTGTATTCATTTTGGTTTTGGGAGTTTATGCAATTCATTGGAGGGTAATAATATGATTATTTGAGGCAATAATATGATTATTGGGAGGCAATAATATGAGTATTGGGGGGCAGTAATATGGTTACTGGGGGGCAATAATATGATTACTGGGGGGTTAATAATATGGTTACTGGGTATTATTTGGGGGCAATAAATTCAGACGCTGGAATCCGGTTAACAGTCCGGTGGCCGGATTCCGGATTCCGGTCATCGGTTGCCGGATTCCGATCACCGGTCACCAGTGGCCGGAGTCCGCAGCCTGCCACTGGTCACCGGAGCACAGCAAGGTGGAGGATGACTTTTCTTTATAAATGAGAAAGAAGGAGAGGGCAAAAAAGTCCCAAAAATAAATAAAAAGAATAAAAAAAAAGAATTAATTGGATAAAGGGGAAATAATCTCTTAGAGTGTTTTGGGTAAATGGGGTTAAAAAACTGTTAATGGAGCAAGTGGGCAAATTTTAAGCTAAAATTGGATAAATGAGCATTTCCCCAAATAAAAATAAAAAAATCGAAGATTAGTTTGATGAGCATACCAACAGAAGTAAAACGATCAATTACCCGGTGGATGGGTTGCCTCTTCTATAAACTCTTTCTGTATTCTCGGAACCTTGAAGTTCTTGAGAACCTTTTGCATTAAATCCAAGGCTAATATGTTTCTTTTGAATGTGAGAAGTTGTAAACTTCCTGATCTTGCGCGTTGCATTTCTTCAAGGAAGAATAAATCTTTTGATCTTTTCTATTCAATAATATATGGGGCAATTGTGATTTGAAGATTAGACTGAGAAGTTGCTTAAAGCCTTAAATTGCACTAAATTTTCTGGGTTTGCTTCTGTTTTGTCGAAAAAAGAGGAAGTAGAGAGAATTGACAATTTTTTTTTTCCTAACCTACTCTTCTATTTTTCTTTTCATTAAAAAATCTCCTAAGAAAATGATTGAATTTAGTTGCTTAACTATGGTTAGAGAAGTGGACACACGGCAATAAATTAAAAGCTGCAAAAAAATTCTGATGCCATTTCTGCTGTTTGCCAAAATGGGGTTCTGATTGTAACTGTGGAGAAGCCGCCACCGCCTCAGCCGAAGAAGCCTAAGACTATTGAGGTCAAGATCGGTTAGAGTTTTATGTGTAATGTGGCCGGGTTGTTTTCTGAATAATTAGAGTGATGAGTATGAGTGAAATGTAGGGTGATTGGTACCAGTGTGCTTTCTTATGCGTTTCGGTTCTTGTGTTTTAAGTTTGTGGTTTTACTGCTACTGTTTTCCAATCGAATGTGTAGTATGGTTTTATCTATGAAGCAATATGTTGGCAGTTTCATAATAATAAAAAAAGCTGTATCCCAATTAAACCCAGCAAGTGAAGCACTTATTTAAAAAAAAAAAAAAAAAAAAAAAGTCAATTCTATTAAATTAGAATACGGAAACATAGATTTCATTTCAAGTCCCAAATCGAGTCCTACTAAGATAAGAAGCATAACATTCGACGCTAAGACAAAACATAACCGTAAGTTCTAGTTCTACCATTAACACACACCAATAAAACACCAATATTTGAAATTAGAGACTTGAAACTACATAGAGGGACCCCTTAGTGCTAGATCGTAGATCAATCACGAGGTGGGTTGGCCATGCAACATGCCACTCGCATGAACCATCCGCCGCCCCCGAGGCCACGCCCGCCATTACCATTGCCGCCCCCAAGGCCATCTCCGGCGCCTCCTGAGCCACGCCCGCCATTACCGTTGCCTCCGGCGCCTCCTAAGCCACGCCCGCCATTACCATTACCGCCCCCTCCATTACCATTACCGCTCCTGGCAGAGGAGATAGATCCAACCGATGGACGGCTCCGTGTTCCAACCGATGGACGGCTCAGTGTTCCAACCGATGGACGGCTCAGTGTTCCAACCGATGGACGGCTCGATGATTCAACCGATGGATGGCTTGATGTTTGGCTCAGAACGTCTGCAGGCCGGAGAAGCTGAAACAAACAACCAAAACCCGTAATTAATAAAACCGAAAGCTAGCTATAAAAAGAAAAATATAGTGAAAAGCAAAGAGGTGCTTTACCACACTGACTTCCTGCACAACGGAACGGAGGTCGTGACAGGCGCTGGTGAAGTTGTTAAGGAAAGCTTGATTCCACGAGAAGTCTTCTCTTTGGAGACCCTCACTGATACCTGTACCTAGATTATAAGCAATACACTCCCCAACCACCGGAAGGATTTGAGCTCTGAAGGTTTCGATAGTTTCAAAGCAAGTTTCAGTGTCTTGGGCAATCCAGGCGTTGTGTATGCTTTGAAGAGTGTTGTCAAAATCTCCTTCAAAGTCATCCAACCAGTCTCGCATCCGCTCGTACTGATAAGAGCGTTGGACATCGAAGAAAGTCTGAGTGACGATGTTGTCTGTTATCTTAGGGACCAGGTACCTCTCTACAGGGCTTAAAGCCATAGTGATGGGATTCAAAATGTAAGCAAAATACTGGAAATGAATTGCATTCAAAGATGAGTAGCCTGAATGGCTTGAGGCACATTATATAGGCTTGAAAGTCAGCTGCATAACGCGTGATGATGGACTATTCTAATTGGGCTGGATACTACATTACTTGGGCATGGAGGCTTAAGAGCAGGGATAACCTTGGATAATAAGTTAAACTGACTGGTGTGTGGAATATGATATGGAGCCCACTAACATCTCTAATCATTTAATCATCAAAAACGAAAACTGTATTAAGATTTGGCACTAAACAAGTTAAAAAAAAAAAAACGTGAGATATTGCAAGACTTCATTCCTATGATTAGTATTGAGAAAACATATTATACACCTAAGGACAGAGAATCAAAACCATCTACACTCTATTGATACTCCCTCAAGTTTCATATTGCAATTCAAGCTTTTAGTTATGTTAATACTACGTGACATTACTTCTGATCATAGTTGTAACGTGGAGATTTAAATGCGAAATTTGGATTCTGAGAGTTTGAGATTGTAAGACAAGCTTGTGATAAGGGTTACCACAAACGTACAATATCAGCGTTTGTACTGCATATGTGATGAAAACATTAAGTGACATATCACCACAGTGTAATAACAAGTTTATGTCAAAAAAGTACTTTGTATGTGTGATCCAAAAGTCCGACCGTAAATGTAGGGAGGGAATGTAGACTCGTGTCTCACATTAGAAGAACATAACTTTACATAACGAGCTACACATTAGTTTTAGATTGGATGACTAGATCTCTTCGTAAATATCCGGTCGTACTTTATCTTGCAAAGTTCCAAGTTCGATATGCATACCAAATTGATTGGTATGAAGGCTCGAAGCTAGTATTTAAACATGTATTATGTACACCAAAACCATGTGTTGGCTCTTGTGCTGCATTGGCAGACACCTTCTTAACCTGTCAATCCCAGAGTAATCCATGCATGTGTTAGAAGGCTAAACTAAACTGTGTTGAAAATTGAATTTAATGCCGGACTTGATCAAACAATGACTCAGATACTTAACTCGAAGCTTTACTTATTTTAGTCCATCATTTTCAGCTTTTAAAATTTTAAAACTCCCTCCCTCTCCCTCTCCCTTTCCCTCTTCCTTCTTTATTTTAACTAATGGTCAGAGATCCATGACGCCACTACCACCTCATGCATGGTTATCAGACTCCCCTCACATGTCCCAGATCAGCAGTTTAGCAATCTGATGGAGACTTATACAAAGCCAGCAAGGGGAAGGTTTGAAATTTCCAGATAAAGGAAAAGATTTGCAGAGCAGAAGAAGACCAAGTTAGGGATAGCCCATTTAAATTTCAAAACTCCCTCCCTCTCTCTCTCCCTCTCCCTCTTCCTTCTTTACTTTAACGACTGGTCAGAGATACATGACGCCACCACCACCTCATGCATGGTTATCAGACTCCCCTCACATGTCCCGGATCAGCTATTTAGGAATCTGATGGAGAATTATACGAAAACGATGAAGCAAAACCAGCAAGGGGAAGGTTCGAGATTGCCAGATAAAGTAGAAAATTGCAGAGCAGAAGACGACCAAGTGGGATAGCCCTTTTAAAAGTTTCAAGCTTTATATAAAAAAGAAAAACTTGTGGAAAAATAAAGGCATGGTTTTTTACTTATTCAGTTTTTTTACCTCAGGAATTGGCAATGAGGGTTTTACAAGTGGTGAAATGCTCTCCTTGGGATTGATCAATCAAAAGGGCTTAGCTCAGATGACGATTTATATAGTGACATATAATAGATATATTGATTCAGAAGGTGTGATTGAGCTTTGTAGATGGGGGGACACATCATTCAATGGGGTTTGATCATGGATATGATAAATTGGTTTGATGGGAAATGTATTGGGGTGTTTGTACCTTCTTTGGGATCAGTTTTTTTTTTCTTTTGACTGGTCTTCTTGACCTTGACATATCTGATATTGGAGAAAAGGATTACGGGTTTTCATAAGCGTGCATTCCTTTTCTTTTAGTTATTGTACCCAATTTTATCACTCCTTCACCCCGATTAGTTCGTAAAGTTCCCTTTTAGTTTGCTTTACCCTAACTAGCTAGCAAGCTGTAAGACCTTTTTCTGTATCTAACATTGGCCTTGCTTGAATATTAAGTACAACTAGTACTTAACTATGTATTGACCTCTTTTAGTACTAATTAATTAGCTCTGCACATAACCTAGCTATATGCGAGAAAAATGAGGTGCTTAAATATATACCCCCTCCTTTTAACATGCAGTGTTCAAGGAATAGGAAACACTATTTTATATTTCTGGGTTTCTTTCTCTTCCATTGCATTCATGGGTATCTATCTTTGTGCTGCTTTCCCATTAATTAGCTGGACTGGTAAGAGCTATATATAATTTTGTTAAATGCTGAAAATAGCTAGCTATATATCTAGGGTTTAATAATAATGCAGTAATAAGAGTCATCTATAGCTACCTGATGATGCGTAAGAGTGTCTAGAAGCTAAATGAGGCGTCTATGATCATGAGGAAGTTAGTCAGTTTGATAATCAATTAAGCTTAATTAATCAAGCTTTGCTATACAATTGCTTATTAGTTAGAGGTTCTTGCCCTTTCCTGTTGTTTTTTTTTTTTTTTTCAAACTTTGAGGGTTAGGACTGATAAACCAAAAGAATCTTTGCACTCTTCACGTATGCATGCATGCAAGGACACTCTATCTCTCAAGTCTCCTAACCTTATCCCACCTTCTTCTAATATCCATCAACAACATGGGAGCAATCTGTTGCAACATTTATCTGTATAATTATCATGCTTATCCATTGTATATGTAAATCTAATAGAGTTCTACTCTATCATTTTGTAACAACTAGTAGTGATCACTAGTGTTCTGTTGAATATAAATACATGGTATTGGCCATCAATTAAGGTGTGCTCAATACTACATTTCCATCCCTTGTTTCTAAACCTTTTAAGGACCACTAAGAATAATGATTCTAAAAAGAGAGACTTCTAAAAACTAAGAATAATCAAGCTGGTATGTCCGTACGCAGATCGATATCAGGTGTACGTCACGGTACGTAGGTAGGGTGTTTTAGGCGCGAAAAAGATGTGGCTAGGCTCTTAGTCTTTCCCTCTGATGATCTGACAGAAACAGAGATTCACATGTGTGCTCTCTGGCCATCTTGGAAAAGATTAGATGCAATCATTTTTGAAGGAAGATAAATCTCCAAGCTCATGCATGTGTTGAAATAAATTTATACAGTAATAGTTGGTGTGCACCCTTCAAGTATGGCTATCAATATTTAATTGGCACTGGCCTCGAAGCTAGACTTAGATGCTAGCAACAAAATAGACTAGTAGAGAAAGTACTACTACTTATACAACAGTTGAAGATGTCTCCATACCGGTTAATCATGATCAATCAAGAGTTGGAAGCATTGGCCTTAATGCTGTAGTTATGTATCGAGTTAGAATGGTTTGGGATCGGATAGATGATTTGCTGAAAGATCAAACAATAAAGTTTTTGTTACATAGTGAGGGGGATGCCAATTAGAAATGGATCGAGAGGAGACCGAAGGTGTAGTCGCTTAATTATTATAAACTCCGTCCTCTATTGAATTAAAGAACGTCGACGAATTAGAAGATCTGATAATAACACTTTTTGTGATATATATCGAACAAAGCTACAAGTAGCTAGCTAGCTAGCAAGCTACAAGACCTTTTTCTGTCTCTTAACGTTGGCCTTACTCCTAGGTTTACGAATATATGGTCTCCCTCCTAGTTCTACAAATGGTCTGTATTCAGATCAGGACGACATGCAATATATGAATAGGCTAGAGAAAGTCTCTCATTGCCAAGTGTCTCTTGTACGCTAGTCACCGTGAGTAGCCAACCCATAATCGATAGGAAAGAAGGCGGTCCAGCTTCCACTGAGGGTCCTGATAGTCTTTTCTCGTATATCTAGGGTGGTACGTGAAGGGCCATGCATCTGGAAGTTGCTCACACTTTCTGCTTTCCACGATCTTTTGCAAGCAGCTGATCGAGTTTACTACCTAGTAGCATGTTTATGTTTATAACCAGTAAACATGCTACTAGCTAGCTAGCTTCTACTTATGTTAAGGGAATTTGGCGCTGTCAACGAGCTTTATATATGCTAAGAAAAGAAGATGAAAATAGAAGACGAAGTAAAAGCCAAGAAGGAATTACGTACAGGTATTGATATTTTCTCCAGTAATTTTAAAATGGCAAAGAATGCTTGACAACTAATTTGGATAAGACTCATCCTATTTATACCGACTTAGAGCTAATCAGTTGATAATTACAGTTCTGTTGACCTGCTTCTGTTGACCGTTGACTTTGACTACCAGTCTCATTTTCTTCCGTTTCAGTCATCACCTTTACAATATATAGGCAGAGACTCGATGAGAGTAATTAATTCAATTTTTTAAGTTAGCAAGGCAGGTTCGAGAGGTATGAGAGTTGTTGTGTTAATTCAGTACTGTGCTTATTTTGCTAGGGTTAAGCCAATTTGCCCTAAACCTGAGGAGGACATCTTTATACCTGATGACTACAATTAAAGCATATGACTCTTTATCTCTAGTATGAACTAGATCTCAACTGCTACATGGATTAAGATCTCATATGAGAGATAAAGATTCCTATCCGTATGAGATTCTGCATGATATTAAGGGGGGGTGTATTCAATTAAGAGTCTACAAGATTTTTTTGTATTTTAGAAGTCTATGGGTATTCAACTGAGATTTTAAACAGTCCTTTAAAATCTTGATGTATTCAATTAAGATTTAAAATTATCCATTCAAATCTGTTGATATTCAAAAGTATACGGATTTTTAAGGATTTCATTAAATGCTGGATTTTAGAGGATTTTATAGTGTTTTTTATACATATCAAAACTCAAAAACAATCCAACCACTTCCCAAAAGATTTTGATGGATTCTTTCTCAAAAAATGAAGAATCTCTTCACCCAAAAAAATAAATAAATAAAAAGCAGGTCTCAATAGGTGACACTCATTCATTTTGTCTTAGACCTATTTTCCCACTATCTTCCTCTGCCTCTGCTCTCATCTAATAATTTTTTATTTTATTTTTATCACTATAGCTCTAGAAGCCTTAATCCTTCTAGCTAATGAAGCTCACTTTCAATGGTATTATTAAGATGATACATACACACATGATTCTTTTGTAAATTAGATATGAAATAAATTATGTCATTAGTTTACTACTTTATTTTTTGTGTAACATTTTGGCTGGTTAGTTTTCTCTTATTGTTCATATATCATTATACACAACATAAAGAATGGTAGATTGCCATACTTTCTTGTCATTGATATAGCATTATAGTTGGATCCATACATCCATTGCTTAATTAAAGAAGAAGAAGAGAAAAAAAATTAACCTACCAAAAACATCATAAGGATTTGTAAAATCTAAACAAATACTAGTAAATCAATCCATTAGAATCAATCAGAGTCCATATAGAATTTAAACAATCCGTGGATTAAGTAAATCCATGGATTATAAAAACTCAAACAAAGTCTTTTAAAATCTGAATTGAATACACCCCCCTAAATTTTTTGAGTTTTGATTTTTCTTTCTTTTTTTTTTTTTTTTTTTGAATGAACTTTCTGTTTGGCTCCAATTTTGTTGCAGCTGGTCAACAGTCTCTTTTCTGCGCGGGCGTGCCAGCACCGTTCGGGTGCGGTCGTCGGGGGTGTCCCTTGACCTAACTTCTATCAAGCGATTGTAGACGAGGAGAGCACCAACCTCGTCGTGGGATTCTTTGTGCCTCGTGGTGAGGACTTTGCTGAAGTTTCTTCTTATTCACAAGTCGATACTCAATATTGCAGATTGAGCAGAGCGAAATCACCGGGAAGTATTGAGATCTTGCTAAAGCGTGACTTTAGCTTGGCTGGGTTGCTAGGGCGTTACCCTTGCTTGGCTGGTTCTGTAACCGTTGTGGTCGCGGCACTACCGTCGGCTCCCGAGGAGACTAGGACCGAAGCACGTTGACAGAGGGTTTGGTGGCACTGAAAGTCGGCTTCTGAGAAGACTAGGACTAGGAGTGTGATCATCGGTAAGAGAAAGAGAAAGAGAGGGAGAGGAGTTGCTCTTAGAGAGGTTTGCTCTAGAGAGAACTTAGATCATCTTAGAGATGTTGTTGTTGAATGTGAATGTGTGTTGGTGTTGGTGTTTGGTCGTGGTACTACAATCGGCTCTCGAGGAGACTAGGACCGAAGTACGTTGACAGAGGGTTTGGTGGCACTAAAAGTCGGCTTCTGAGAAGACTAGGACTAGGAGTGTGATCACCGGTAAGAGAAAGAGAAGGAGAGGAGTTGCTCTTAGAGAGGTTTGCTCTAGAGAGAACTTAGATCATCTTAGAGATGTTGTTGTTGAATGTGAATGTGTTTGTTAGAATGAGAAGAGAAGGTGTTTATATAGGGAAGAAAAAGAAGAGTGAAATGATGAGTGGAAGAAAAATAATGAAAGTAGATCTAAGTTCACTTGTAAAATATGGAAAAGATAGAGAAAAGATGAAATGAAAGCAAAGCATGAAGGTGCAGCAACATGGAAGTGGTGATGATCTATTAAAGAGATTGTAGAAGAAAAATATATCCAAGGAAAAAGAGAAAAGCATCTAGCTTTCTTCATGTGGGTAGGAAACATGAACATGTGAATATTGAGCTGGTTTTAGGTCAGTTTCTGCCCCTTTATTCCTTCAATTATTTCTCCAACAAGACTTCATTATATGCCTTCTACTTCTTCATATGAAATGTTCCACTATGAGTGTAGATCAACCTGACCAATTTTCAGATTTTTATTCCATGTGGTTGGGCCGAAAATGCTGCTGGACCTCTTACAGGTCCAGTTTTCCAGTTTTGCTTCTGTAGAAAATTGGGCTGATTTTTTGAAGGCCTTCCACTCAAAAAAAAGCTCTGGCACTCTTCATAAGAAATGATCCTTGGGCTGTCTATAATGGATCTGCAGAGTTTCAGCTCATTTCAAGTTCATTTGGTCAGTCTGCCGCCCCTCCTTCCTTGTTTAGCTCGGTTTCTCCTAGCCGAAGTAGGAAAATGTGCTAAAGTTGACTTTTCATGTTTCCATGCTTCCATGCTTTCATAGTAGGCTTTATTTAGCCTCTAAATATATATTTCGAACTTGTCGACAATATATAGCTTGAGCCACTGACATTGGCTCAATTTCTCCAAGACACGCCTTGTCAGGCCAAAATGCTTATTTTGGGTCCAAACACTTTCTTTTTTACAGTAGAATGGGCAAATGGGCCGGGCCAATTTGAGGAGGATATCTCTATACTTGATTACTTTTTTTTTTTTTTTTTTTTTTTTTGAGATTAGAGTTGAGGATTAAGATCTCATACTTGGGGTGTGCAAATTTCACCCCCCTTTTTTTATTGAGATGACAAACTTATCCTTTCACATAACTTGCACATGGCAAAGTTTTCGTGAAAATTAGCTTTTGGACCAACTTTGATCAATTTCGCAAATCACAAGGGTAAAATTAAATATTTTGAAACCACAAGGTTAATATTGAGTATCACCCCAAATCACAGGAATCATTTCTAACTTTTACACAAAAAAGAAAAAAGAAAAATCAAAACTCAAAGTATCATATAAGATAGAGAGTTTCTATTGGGACCTCCAAATTTGCTCACTTGACCTCACTCTATTATGAATTATTAAATGACATATATAACCTACTATAAAATGACTATTAAGGACAATAATTATAATAAAAAAATATTATATTTATTTTATGTAGACTTTCCAATTCAATAATATTAGATTGTATTCCTTATTATTTTCCTTATCTATTTTCATTTTCCAATTTCACTACATACTCATTAAAGCATTCATTTATATTTAATAAGAAATAAAAATATGATTAAGATCATGTAACATAAAAATGTATGATATATATGTTGAACGCATATTGGTGAGGGAAAACAAAATAAATCCTCTTATGATTTATGACCTAAATCTAAGTCAATCAATTATATTTGCAAAAAAAAAAAAAAACACTAAAAATATTTAAATAATTAATCATGTTGTAACAAAAAATACAGAAAAAAAACATTAAAAAACGAATGATTTTTTTTTTAGAGAATAAAAAAAATGATTTCTTCATTTTTTTTAGCACAGCTAAAATAGAAAAAAAAAACTAAAAATATTTAAATAATTAATCATATTGTACAAAAAATACAGAAAAAAATAAACATTAAAAAACGAATGATTTTTTTTTTTTGAGAATAAAAATAAATGATTTCCTCTTCTCTCTTTTTTTGCACAACTAAAATATAATTTTTTTAAAAAAAAAAAACATAATAGTTCATGGCATTTTCTTATTGATTAGACATAAATTTTTGAAACTCAAGTTTGATTAAGAAATGTATATTTAGTTAAGATTTATAGAGTGATTAAATCATTGAAATGACTAAAATTTTTATTTTAAAGATAATAATTTGTTTGCAAATTATATGAGTGGGGTTATTTGAGGAAATTTAGTGAGGTTTAGTGAGTAAATTTAGTATTTGAAGATTTGATAAGAGGTGTAAAAAGCATAGAGGTCAATTGAGTAAATTTGGAGGTTCCAATAGAAAAACTCTATAAGATAAGATTCTTTATCTCGAGTATGATCGAGATTGGGGTGTGCAAATTTCACCCCCCTAAAAAAATAAAACAAAAACAACATGAATTAGAAATGTTTATAGGAAATGAAATTAAAAATAAATAAAAACCAGAATTTTACAACCTCCTAGTTTCATTTTTCAAATACTATTTAATTTATTTTATTTTACTATTTCAAATTTAAATGACAAATTTATCCTTGCACATGAGGAGTTTTTGTCAAAAATAGCATTTGGACCAATATTAATTAGTTTCGCAAACCGTAGGGGTAAAATTAAAAACCACAAGGTTAATTTTGAGCATCACTCCAAACCATAAGAACTACTTATAACTTTTACCCTTCTTTTTTATAGTAGAATGGGCAAATGGGCCGGCCTGGCTCAATTTATTTTAAACGGACTTATTCATATTTTGTGTCGGCCCATTTATTATCCGACCGGTTATTTATAAATTATTATCTCCTTCCAGAGGCGGAACTACATGGGGGCGGGAGATGGCCCTGGCCCCCCCAAACTTCTGAAAATGTACATGTGTGCATCTGTAATTGGTTGTGGATTTAATGAGATTGAGACCATAATCATCATGATTGGCCCCCTCAATTACTCAGCCATGCATGAACTGATGAAAGCAATAAGAAATAATAATATATTTCACACAATTTGTTTATCTAATCTATTAATAAATGCTTGTGAAAAAATAAAAAGAAGACCTAAATGAATGCTGTAAAAGAAACCATTAATACGTAACTTAAAATATTAAAGCTTGATTTACAACTGATAAATATATAGGGAAATGATGGAAAAGGTTACATTAGAGTGTGAAATGATAAAAAAATCACCTAGTTTCCCACTTGATAAAAAGGTCCATTATAAATTGTTAGTAATATTAATTTAGTCCTTATTAATAATGAGATGATGTTAAAAAAGGTCAATTTTTAATTTTTTTGATTCCGATTCTGCCCTTCAAGCCAATTCACTCTCTATATTCTCCTCCTCCTCCACAAAGTCACAGACCTCCTCTCTCGAGTGTCAATGGCGAAGAACGACGCGTCCTTTGGATCAGTGGGTGAGTTCTTGAAGCGGTGCCAGCAATCCGGCGAGTCTTCGACGATCGACATCTCCAGAGATCATAGCCAAACGGGCACATGAGGCTCTACGATGATCTCCTTACCAACGGGTTTGATTCTCTTCTCAATTCTCCCTAATTTTTTTCAGCTCTGGTATTTGTAGTTGTAGTGAATTGAAGGTTCTGGAACTTGGAATTGGAATCAGGTAATACATGACGCGGCTGTGGATTGGGACAACACCTCAGATTGTCGCTCTGACTGTGGATACAAGGAGTACAGTCACTTATGTGCCTTACTCTGACTGTGAACCGTGTGGTAACCATCAGGTTCAGCTTCATTTCCATGCTTGACTTAGTCATTAACTTAGTTACTTTTGTGATCTGTTTATTCCTGATTGATTTTCCATCAAATTCAACCTTCTCTGATTTTATTGCTATTGCTTTGTTCTCAACATCTGGATCGCTGTAGGGGTTTTGCTTTTAGATGCCTTTGTATTGGTGTTTCCCTTTCTAGGCTTGATTTGTGGTTCTGTACTCCTTGGTCCCCGACCTTGTATCCAAGTTGTTCACCAAATCTACATATACATGAGTATATTCGAATTAGATCGAACCCCCAATGACCTTTCATATATTGCAAAAGGTTATTTAGTTTGGTACAGTTAGATACTTGTTTATCATCAATCCATCATATAGTTATTCTCGATTAATCATATAGACAATTTTAACAACAGACTTCACTCCTTTGATTAAGTAGTTAATGGAAAATTTCAACAGTAGATGACAAAAGTTTACAACACAACTAACAGCTAATGATCTTTTGTAATTATATACTTAGATTTTCTTGGTAAAACATAGAACAACAGGATATAAGTTATAACTCGAAAGAAATCTAAATTTTTAATTACCTGCTTTGGTCATGCCGATACCGCTGTCAATGATAGAGAGGGTATTGTTGGTCTTATCAGGGACGAGCCTGATGAAAAACTCCGGTTGAGCATCAAGTGTTTTATATTTGACTAGCCGTTCATAATAGTTGGGGTTGATTTATGCAGGCGTATGTAACTGATGGAAGAAGTTTTTGACCATCTTAAATGCACAAAAGATGGTTTGAGCTCTGATGAAGTTAAAGAGCGGTTGAATTTATTTGGTTATAATAATTAAGCTTGAAGAAAAGAAGGTCAGGATGCAAATGTTAAGCATGAGTATCCATATATGTATGTGTAGTTGTGTACATACTGGTTATCATTGCTTTGATTCAATTCTTCATCGTTACACTTTTCTATTGACATATAGGAAAGCAAACTTTTGAAGTTTTTGGGCTTTATGTGGAATCCTCTGTCCTGGTTCATGGAAGCTGCAGCTATCCTAGCCATTGTTTTTAGCCAAGGAGGGGCAAATCTACACTATAACCCTTGCTCCTCTTTTTTTTCCTTATCTTTCCCCTCTCTTCCTGTAGAGTACAAAGTGTTGAAAACAAGAAGGTAATGCTTGCATCAGTTATCTTGAAGATTAAACTTTGACATGAACTTAGTTTTAATCTCTCTCACTTTTTAACTTAAAAACATCAAGCGTTTTATATCAATTAAACTTACTAAGGAAAAAAAAAACATCGGGATGGTTTTCTCTAGAGTGCAATGAATTCTGCAGATCCTAGATTACTACATGGTGACGTCTCCTTTTTTGTGCATATATATGATGCAAGTTATCATGATTTTGTTGGCATCATTATCCTACTTATTATTAATTCTACCATCAGTTTTATAGAGGAAAACAATGCAGGCAATGCTGCTGCTGCTCTTATGGTTCAGTCGGCCCCAAAAGCGAAGGTCATTCTCTTCAAACATTACTTTTGGATAAGCTAGTCCAGTGCAGGTTTACATACCATTTCTTCTTTTGTTTCTTGTTGAAATTGATGAGTTCCAAATTTGGTCTCTCTGTGTTTATTTTTTATTTTTTTATTTATTACCAGGTTTTACGTGACAGAAAATGGACAGAAAAAGATGCGGCAAGATTGGTTCCTGGAGACATAATTAGCATCAAACTTGGTGATATCGTTCTATCTGGTGCACGCCTTCTTGAAGGTGATCCTTTAAAGATTGATCAGGTGACATGAAACAGATCGTGCTTAGAAAACTCTGTTCATGACTCGAGTCAACAATCAAGGAATATTATATATCTGTATTGATGATGCAATATATATCTGAAGTATATCATTTCTGAACTTGATGTTCTCTCTATCACATGTAGTCTGCTCTTACCGGAGAATCGCTTCCTGTGACCAAAAATCCTGGTGATGTGGTTTACTGAGGATCAACATGCAAACAAGGAGAACTTGAAGGAGTTGTTATTGCAACTGGTATCCATACTTTCTTTGGAAACTCAGCTGATCTTGTGGAGAAAACGATACATGTTAGCCATTTCTAGAAGGTTTATTTCACATTTTCCACATTGTATTAATCATAGATGAGCTAATCTTATGGGTTAACAGATGGGAACAATTTCTATAAATTGTATTAATGACCAATTTCGCTGATGCTAAATGTTAACAAAAAGTAATATTTGTTTGATGGTACGTTGCAGCTTTTAACATCAATTGGATACTTCTGCATCTATTCAATGGTTGTTGGAATGTTTATTGGAATACCAGTTGGAATTCAGAGGAGGGAGAGTGGTCGTGCTGCTGTTGTTATTGCAAACCTACTCGTCATCCTAATTGGTGGGATCCCTATTGCTATGCCAACTGTTCTTTCCATTATGATGACCAGTGGTTCACATCGGTTGTCTCAGCCGGAACATGAGCTAATCTTGAGTCTCGAGTCAGGATAAGGAGTAAAGAATTGAAGATATCAGATAAGCCTAAAATTTTCTCTCCTACTTAAAAGATAATGTAAGATTGTTAGGACTTTCAAATTAATTATTATTTTCTTCATTTCAGGGAGTGTTGAACATGAAAAGGGCGTCACAGCATTCCAGTTTCAGGTGAGATATATAGTTGTATATAGTTCTTGTTACATGTGTACTAATAAAGATCTGTCACTTGGTATGGATGATTATTGTCCTGAAACTGATTATATACTCTATTTGAATGCTTTGGCAGAGCCATAACCACTTTGCAAACGCATCTGTCGCAAGTGGAATCTGAAGACGCTGAACCAAAAATTTTCTAATTACAATAGCTTGGATCTCTGCAAATATAGAGCTCATATAACCAAGACATTTGCGGAATTTAGGCAATGATGGATCTCTGCAAATTTAGAGTTTTAGAAATTTGTTTAGGGCTTAGGATGCAAGTCATTGGCCAATTGTAAACTCCAGCTTACTGAATCAATTAGTTTTTTTGTATTTTTTTATAATGTCACTATTATGTTTAGTTTTCCTTAATGAAATATTAATTTTATAGATCTTTTGCAGCTCATTCAAGTTTTAGACATCTTCTGAATTTTATTAACTTGTGACTTGGCTACTGACAGTGACATGGTCAGTGACATGGTCAGTTACTTAGTTAGTGACATGTGATTAACAGTGACTTGACTATTAACTTGTGAGTTGGCTACTGACAGTTACTTGGTCAGTGACATGGTCAGTTACTTAGTTAGTGACATGTGATTAACAGTGACTTGGCTATTAACTTATGACCTGGCTACTGACAGTTACTTGGTCAGTGACATGGTCAGTTACTTAGTTAGTGACATGTGATTAACAGTGACTTGGCTATTAACTTGTGACCTGGCTACTGACAGTTACTTGGTCAGTGACATGGTCAGTGACATGGCCAGTGACTTAGTTAGTGACATGTGATTAACAGTGACTTGGCTATTAACTTAAGACTTGGCTACTGACAGTTACTTGGTCAGTGACATGGCCAGTTACTTAGTTAGTGACATGTGATTAACAGTGACTTGGCTATTAACTTGTGACTTGGCTACTGACAGTTACTTGGTCAGTGACATGGCCAGTTACTTAGTTAGTGACATGTGATTAATTTGACAGTGACATGGTTAATGACATGTTCATGACTGACATGACCGGTAACTTGGCCAATGACATAGCCAGTGATTTGAGGTTAACAGTGACTTTGCCAGTGACTTGATATTAACAGTGACTTTGCCGGTGACTTGGCAAGTTGAACTACTGCAAAAGGTCTATAAAAATAATATTTCATTAAGGAAAACTAAACATACCAATGACACCATAAAAATATATATAAAACTAATTGATTTGGTAAGTTAGAGTTTACAATTGACCAGGTTAGTGACTTGCATCTTAAGCCGTAAACAAATTTCTAAAATTTCTCGTCCTTGCTACTCTTCTTTTTCTTTATGGCTAGAACTTTTGCTTCTTCTTCACAATCTTCTTCACTTCCTTCCCTCTGTTTTCTTTTACCCCAGCCCATGTAGTCCTGTTTGTATATCCTGTACAAAATTGTGAAAAGGAGAAGATCATCAGTGACTTTGACAGTAATATGATCAGTGACATGTTCATGACTGTGACATGACCAGTGACATGACCAGTAACTTGGTCAGTGATGTGGATATAACAGTGACATAGTCAGTTACATGCAATGTGACCTGGCTAGGGATTGACAGTGATATGGTCAGTAACTTGAGGTTAATAATGACTTGGCCAAGTGACTTGACAATGATTTGGTCAGAGATTGACAGTGAGACAACTGCCTCAAGTACCCAGAAATGGTTTAGTTGGAAACCAATTGACAAATGGTTCACTTATGGTCATCTCCCACCTTCATCAGTCATTCACTTACACTACAGTAACTCAAAAGAACCATGTGCACTACATGAATAGCAACAACAATAGGAGGAGAAATTTCAAATCCGTAATGATTTTTGCAAGTACAAGTGCAATACACATATTGTAAAGGTGAAACATAATAGAAACATATTCCTTAGTCCTTACTGACAAATGACACTAGCATAAAACTCGAGCTCAAATTCACTGACTGATGTTCTTCAATTCCTACTTTACTTGCGATGAACTTGTCATGTTTTTCATTATTCTACACACCCAAGTGACCCAACCAAAGATCTTTACTAGAAAAAGTATATGAGTAACCCAGTAAACAGAAGAAAATAAACATGAGTAATCAGGTCTGGAAAGTCATATTTGAAATAAACAAAAGCTGGGAACTTGCTTTAGAGAAAAACTTAAAACAGGGTCACAATTCACATAACAAATCAGACTACTTGGAATTGGAAAGCTTCATGAACTTGGAGTGGTTCTTGAACAGAAATGGACCGTGATCCATGCTTTATCAGCGTTTGGCTTTTTATGGATATTAAATCCCAAATAGGCTAAGAGATTGATAAACATAAATAAAATATATTAGAAACCATGCTAGATTAGCATGCCATGAAACCTATAAAAGCTAGTTTAGCATGCCATGAAACCTATAAATTTCTCTTCTGAATATTACAGTAATATTCCAACATACATCATGTTTTTTGGTTCTTAAAGATTTCATCCAGTAAAAATCGAAAATCCATCAATTCAATTGAAATTTTTATCGATCTAACTGCAATAAATTTATCTATGAGTGAAGAACAAAATTACTTACCAAAACAGTGATTTTTTTGTCTGAAGATATCCGGAATGTAATCTGTGTTGGAATTACATAATCTTCTTCAGGAAGAACCTAGAATCAGGAAAAAAAAATCCACCCCTGAAAAATTAAGATAACAAACACATGTTTGAAGCCCCAATCGCTGATTCAATGGTCAAAGTAAACATAAAAAACAATAACCCACTTATTGATTAAGCAAGGCCAAAATTAATCACCTGATGCCTGTAATTCCAGTATCCATTGGAGCAAGCAATCAAAATGTCCCACCGTACCACATGAAAAGAAAAAAGAAAGCTTGAGCTATGAAGATCACTCAAGAAAGTTTGTCCTGCACTAAATTCCCAGAAAAAAAAAAAAAAGCTGTTAAGAAAAAAATCAACCTAAATAAATTAGTGAGAGCTATGAAGATCACTCAAGAATATTATGTAGTATAAATTTCTCACAGGGTACCTGCACTTCAAATTATACAAATCCCTTGGCATGATCTAACAATTTTGAGGAGCTGATGTTATATCTGGGAGATATAATATTAATTTTGGCCTTGTTTATAATGGACAAGTATTTATAATGGACCTACACAGTGGACGTTCAAATATGTCAAAAACAGATGGGAGAAACAGCATGTTTATAATGGACAAGTATTTAAGTGTTGGCTTAATATATTCAAACAGCATGAATTCGAATACTAGGAAATTTACAATTTGATCTGGTTATACTTTACTACTTACAGTCTTATAAAATGATGATTGCTAATTCTTAGAAACAGAATCTAACTCTCTCTACTCAAAACAATCCAGCACATTTACAAAAGTTGTTCTACTTATTATATCTATTTTAGATGCATTATTTCTTAATGCAAATGCAGATTGCCTCACCTAAATTATCAAAGTTGTTTCTCCAGCAGGGGCTGAGCCACCGCCACAGAGTTTTCGAAAGTGTGGTCGTAATAGTTGTCACCTTCTTCGTCCTCAATTAATTAAACTCTACAACAAGTTTGTTATAACTGAAAAATTTTGCAAACAGAATATGAGCTCACCTTAACGTCATGCGGAAGCTGCTCGAGCTTAGCCTTGGGGTTGGAGTAATAGGCTGAGCCACCGCCGGTGTTCTTAATCTCCCTCAAATGGTTCAAATAGTTGTAACCGTCGTCCGGAAACCCGAGGTCCAAAATCTCCTTCCTCAGTCTCTCCGGCAAGGGCTGAGCCGCCGCCTCAGAGTTTCCGAAAGCCTGGTCGTAATAGTGGTCACCTTCTTCGTCCTCAGGCGCGTCGTCCAAGATCAAATCGGGATCGTCGTTGGGTTGCCGGAGACTTGGATGAAGACTCGGTCGCCGCCGGTGAGTCGTCATCGTTGGGATCGGAGGAATCTCGGGAGATTAATTGGAAAGTAGCCTTTTTCTTGTCGATGCACTTCTTCTTTCTCCCCATAATGAATCAGAGAAGGTTTGCTAGGAATTTGTGAACAGATGCTAATAGATATTGAGGGTGGAGAGAACCATACATGAAGTAGGAGTAGAACTGAAGAAGGAGCGGAGGAGGTTGGAGGTAGGTCGTAGAGCTTGACGGAGGCCTTGGTGATGGAGGCGATGAGTAGGGAGTTGTGAGATTCGGACCAGGTGACGTCGTAGACGCCGTCGGCGGTGTCGAAGGGGCCATGGCAGTGAAGTTAGTTGAGACTTAAGAGAGTGAAATAGATCGGGGAAGAGAGAGAGAGAGGATGGCATGAGCTGTAATTATTTATATTTTTAGTGTCAGGTTGTAAAGAGGTGACCTTAATTATCATGGAGATATTTGTGTTATCTGAATTATAATAAGCTACTTTAAAATGACCTCTTTTATCATTGTCCCTAAATATATCATATGTTAAATTAATTTTTATAATAGATTTTTTTGTCAAAAATACTTCATCATTTTTCGGCCCCCCCACATATAACTTTCTAGTTCCGTCACTGTCTCCTTCCGATAGGTGAATGATCTACGATGTAGAAGTCTAATCGTGGGTGTCTCCAATCTGATCTTATTATTTTCAACATGCAATGCTAACGATTGACTTAGAGTCTGCATAATATATTATAGATCAAACTTCTAAATTAATCCCTAAACTAGGTGCCCTAAATGAATTCAACTCAGAGTTGCCTAAACACAGCTCAGAATAACAGCATGGATAGTCAACCTAATCAACTGTAAGCGAATATATATATATATATTACATATCTACAAGGATTTACAGAACAAGGATTGGTCCAAACTCATATTGACTCAAAACTGTCTGTTTCATTTAGCATTCAAACCCAGCAAGTGAGGCTCAGATTTTAGGAAACGACAAGCCAATTTCATTTACGCATAACGTAATAAGTTCCGAATGCTATAACAAACATAATTTACATCCTATACTAAGATATAACATAATATAACATGACAAGCATCCCAAGCTCCAGTAAACACCGTTTCGATGCTAAATCAGTCACGGCTCACGAGGAGGGTTCTTCATGCAGCAAGCAGTGCGCCTTTTAAATGTACTCTCAGTAACATTAGACGTGACTACGTGAGTAATATACTCGTAATATAACTTAGCTGGTAGACTAACTCTTAAATAGTTACTGATTTGGACTTTTATGAGAACAATATATGGAGACCTGACTTAGTCTTGGTCTTCCAAAAAGGCTGCTTTTATTTCAAGCAAGTTGCGGTCATACTCTTGTATATAGCTTCTAGATTAACTTGTCTTGATATTTCCAGATGGTGCAAACCAACAAGAAATTCCATAATTGTTGCTTCTGTCTTCTGTTGATTGATCTGCAAAGTAGAGGGTTTGTACCAGAAATACATAGCTCCTGGAAACAGAGGCTTTCTGTTAAAAGTTCCTCTTGGACTGCCATCTCTTCGTATTATGAGCAAGTGGCTGGGAGTGTGAATAATCAACTCAAAATTTGCTTTAGGTTTTTGCGAGTGCGAAGACCTAATCAAAATGAAATTTAGATTGATTAAGAGTGAATATGAATTGGGCTAACAAAGTGAATTGAAGCCACGAGAGATATAGTTGAGTTTTTTTTTTTTTTTTTTTCATAATAATACAAGTGGCTAGATGGGGGAGAGGTGAATGAGCAAGTTCATGCACTCATGGCGTGGAGTCCGGCGAACTTAAGAATAATTCAATTGCTTGTTGCCCCTACTTGCTACTGGTTATTATGGACTAGAATATAGTAACAATTTTGGTTCTTTTTGTTTCTGAACTTTTACCTAGCCTATATATACATGCATTGATTTGTGACTGGATAGAATATAGAAAACGGAAATTAATCCAACTCAACCTTCGATAGTGGGAGGGGGATACTGGAGACTAGCCTGATTTTCTATTTAATTAGAAACATAGTTGTTATTATTAATGCAAATTGAGGAATTTTTATTTATTATTAAAGAAACCAAGAACTGAAAGAGAACTAGAGAGGGGGCATGAAATAAAACTCCTCAATAAGAAAACGGATTGGCAAAAGCAAAATGGAACAAAAAGATGTGATAAGATATTGAAACTACAAGTAGCTACCAAGCTATAAGACTCTCGATCTTTTGTCTCTGAGAGCCAGAATAATTAATTGGAAGCATCCGCCTTAATGCTAGGGTTATTGTATGAATTACAATGGCTTGGATTGGGACCATGGCGACAATGATCAGGCCAGAGAAAGGCACCCATTGCAAAGTCTCTCTTGTAAGCCAAGTCACCGTGAGCCGGCAACCCATAATCGGCAAGAAGGCGGTCGAGCTTCCACTCGGGCATGTCCTGGTAGTCCTTTCTGGTGTACCTAGGGTAGTGAAGGGGCATCTGGAAGTTGCTCCTGCTATTCACCTTTCTGCTTTCCATGATCTACTGCAAATGACTGTAGTTACTAAGTAGTAGCTAGCTTCCGCTTTGTGTTACGGAACTTTGGTGTTCAGAGTGTGCTTTACATATAGATGGACTCAAGCTAGGCAGGTTCTAGAGGCATGAGAGTTGTTCACACGGATTGGTTGGCTAGCTTACCTTCTCATACCACATACTATTTGTGTGTGTAATTCAGTGAGCAATGTATGCACAAGGCATCATCTATAATATGTTTTATTCGATCGTGAATCCTTGATCGAGAACAGCATGACACGTACTCCAAATTTAGCCAGCGAGGGTTAAGCCAATTTTGCATCTTGTGACGACCAATTTCCATGTAATTTGGGTATCTCAGGTTACAATCGATATCGATGGTTCTATTATTTTGTGTTTATCATTTTAACGATATGCTAATATTTCGTTGGAGAGCAGTGTGGTCTATTTGTTACTAATTGGACTGTATTGGAAATAATATGAATTGATCAATAGTATTCAATATGAAGTAAATTAAGCTTGTTCATTAGGTGAAATCACTTCTATATTAATTATAATAGGAGTCGTTGAACTAGCCGTCAACGAAAGACCAACTCAACCAAAACATAGTCGAGCAGTAGAAAATCATTGAACATGGTAAATTACGAGTACAGGTGTAGAACCAAACAATTGCAATGACCAAACATGACACAGTATCACTACAACCTAAGGTTGTGCTTTGATTTGGTACTTATCAACCCAATCGAACTACAGTGAAACTAATTATGCTTATGGATTCAGTGAATTGATCCAAATACACACACACACAACATATATATATAAATATATATATATATACAGAGAGCAATCTGAGGCGGACGTCCGCACTGCCCCAAAAGTGCAGACGTCGATGCTTCTACACCGATCAGGCGCCGACGGCGGCGCGAATCTTAAAGCTTGCCGGACGGAGACGGACGTCTATCTCGACCTTTCTTCTTGCTGGTGGACTAGCTGGTTACCAGTATGCAGTCGACCTTGATCGGGTTTGAAGTTTCAGGTGAGATCGCTGCCCAGAACCTTTGACCTCTATCTCCTTGGCCTTCATCTTCATGGTGAAGCTATCTGGGATGCCCCTAGCCTCCGTCCAGCAAGATTCGCACTGCCGTTGGCGCCTGATCGCTGCAGAAGCATCGACGTTCGCACTTTTTGGGGGCCAGTGCGGACGTCCCGCCCCAGAACAGGCCTGTATATATATATATATATATATATATATATATATATATATATATATATATATATATATATATATATATATATATATTACGCAGTAATTGTTGCATCATACATGAGTCATAACTGAATTTTCCAATAAATGGTTTAAGCTTATTTTATGAAGCAGGGAATGAAACACATCCTACAACCTGAGGAGGACATCCATACACCAACATATAGATATAGGGCCCCTACATGCATGCATGGAACTTCGCCACCCACAGTTCTAAACGATCGACCCATCAAAATGATCATCGTAATCCAAAACCCTAAAAACTGAGGGGTCGACTCGGTGAACACCATGTGTCGCAAACTGGTAGCCCTAACTCAAACAGTACGAGTTCGTACGATCGACGATGTGTTGCAATACCAGTCTCTAATGCCATTTGTAATCATCCCAATACATCATCCGCCACTCGATCACAGTAGGTCCGCCGCAGGGGGAGCCAGGGACCTCGTTTCCTAGCCACAGGAGGAGTTCTGAGACCAAGTCGATGATTAAGAAGTGGAAGAGCTAGCATATAATTATAGGGGCCCTAATAGGGTGCATTTGGAGGTACCATTTTTGTCTAGTACTTATATGAGGCTCAAAGATGAAACATGTGTAGTAAGAGTAAGACATTGGTCTAGTTTGTGGTATTACGGATCCGTATTCGAATAACCACTTGAAGTATCTGACCCACCCTGTTGAAATTCAATCATGAAATTAAATCCTAACACTGGCCATGGGATTGCATTCTCAAACAGTAGATCGCGTTGATGTCTGTAGATTAACCACACACGATCATGGGTCCATTTTCAATTATTGGATATGGCTCTCTAACCACATAAAGTTCAAGTATGATTCACGACTCGATCAGCTATATTCATGTTTCAAATGTTTTTGAACAGTTGAATTGAGGTTTTAGTTTAATTGATTTTGATCGACTGCTAATTTAACAATTATCATTACAGTCAACATAAATGTTGAACAACATATAATAGAACTTTTTCTATTCCAAATTGTTCTACTTTAGCACAATTTTTTCACACATTCTCGCATGTATATCCAGGTAATGGGGCATGTTGCTGTTCTCACTAGTTGTGAGCGACGAACATCCTTGTGATCCAACAATGTGCAAATTATGCATCCACAATGGAAACGAAGCCAAACATTATGCACCTAATTGGAACTTTCTGGGCATTGGGATGCAAATTGATCGAGACACACCAAACTTCATATGCATGTGATAATTGAAATTAGGCATAATCTTATCGAACCAACATGTACTCATCATATACAATTTATATGATGAAGTGGTTACCAGAAGAGAACTTTAATATAAACCTAACCTGCCTAATTAATGTAGAGAATTAAAGGGGCTAAACTTCATGGTTATAGAGGGTAGCAATAGCATGTTTAACCATATATGGTGAACCACGTGGTGTGGTGTGTTGGTCGAGCTGCCTAGTCTGGAACCCCCAGGTCTAGAGTTCGAATCCCAGCTCCATCCCGTGGCCAGCAGATTTGAGGGACCTGGGTTAGTTAAAACACCCAATAGTTCGTGCGTCTGCGGTGCAGTGATTAGTCTGGCTATGCTGGGATACACTGAATGGGTGTGTGTGTTGGTTCTATTGACGTCTTCCACTCAAAAAAAAAAAAAACCATATATGGTGAAGAATGCCCGAATAAGAGGCTCGAGTAGTAGATATGCCTCTTGATATGTGTGTAAGTACAAGGATATTTGTACAATGACTAATTTGCATAAAATAAAAGCCTCAAACTAAATTGATACACTTAAACAACCTCCTAATATATTCGAGATTAAAATGTTTAGATAACTTCCTAATATCTTAATACAGATGGACGAGACTCAATATTTGTATAAAATAGTTGGTGTTTTAGACATGACATAATATTTGAAGCCAAAGAGAAAGACATAACACTATGTCCAGGTGAGAACAAATTAGAAGAAGGACCCTTGTCCTAGTACCCAAATTTAGGACGCTATTAAGGAAAAAAAAAATATACAAACAGAAGAAACATTTGGACAAGTCCCAATCGAGGGGCGGACTCGTGGCAGAACACAATCATTGGCGCTTGCATCAGATCCTCACACGTGGCAGGACCAAAGGCGACCACGCCAGCTCCTAAGCATGTTCTCTGGAGTAGGAAAGAACGACCTTCCAGAAACTTCTGGGAATTACTGGCCAGCAATCGCCGAGGCATCTAGCGGCCGGAACCCCGCCACGTGGCGGGAGAACCACGTGAACACTCCGACGTGGCCTCCTCAATTTCCTGAAAATGATTCGGCCCCATTTTTTTGCGCACCCAGCAAAATATATAGGGCACTTTGAAATTTTCACTTAAAAAGTCCAAAGCTCTCTCCACCAATCTAAATCCCTCTCCTTTTAAATCTGAGAAGAAAATTCCAGAAAAGGAAAGAAAAGAATAGAAGCAAAACCCAACTGATTTGCTTTTGCTCAGCTCGTTGTTTACTGTGTGTTATTTTGGGTTTCGATTTTTTCCGGCGATGAATGACGGCGGAGATGTGAATATGGAGGAGGGAGGGGGCGGAGAGAAGGGGGTGTTGATGTGGGGTTATCTTCCCGGAGCTCTGCCGCAAAGGTCGCCGCTTTTGTCGCCGACGGTTGTGCGGCCGGGTGGTGATTACTCCTGGAGGGATGTGTTTGGCGGCGGTTGCGGCTTCGCCATGGCCATTTCTGGTGCTCTCTTCTATCTCTCTGCATTAGTTTTGTTTTAATTAAGCTTTTCGGAATTTGATTTCAAATTTTGGATTTTGGAAGGATTTTTTTTTCTTTTTGTTAATTTGGCGGGGGTGATGGATTTCAATGCATTTTGGCTTCTGTTTGGTTGCTGAGGAAATGTGGAAGAAAAAATGGGAGTACCAATTTTGTTGTTAAAGAAAAAAAATTTGCTATAAAAAGTAGACAACTTGTTCAAGCAGCTTGTCAAGTGAGTTGGTGGTCAAAGTTGCTGGTTTATTTGTTTTCAATCTTTTTCAATTTTCACAATCAATTTGGGGATTTTTTTTCTTTCTCTTTCATATTTTTTTTTAGTATTCTGTCATTTTCCAGGTAAAAGTAATGTTTTTTACTGTCATTGGTTTGGGGAAATGAGGGTTTTCTTTGGTTCTAGTTTGGTATTGTCAAAAGGATTCTGTGACTCTTTATTTGTTGGATATAAGATTTTGGATTAAAGCTAAGCCTTTGCTTCAATCAATTTTTTTGCAATGCTGATTTGCAATGCCTAGTTCTATCTGCTTTCTTTTAATTCCCTTTTCCGAGGTAGAAGTTTCGTGCTCATTATTCCTTGTTATGTTTTCGCCTAGAGTCTGGAAAGCTGATTACATGGGGTTCGACAGATGATCTGGGTCAAAGCTATGTGACATCTGGGAAGCATGGGGTAGAGCAGCATTACACAATACTTTTTTGTTGATTCATCGATTTCTTTCGTTGTTGGTGGAACTAACCCACATTGCTTTCAATTTTACTCATGAAGGAAACACCGGAGCCTTTTCCTCTTCCAGCTGAAGTTTCTCTAGTTAAGGCAGCTGCAGGTTGGGCGCATTGTGTTGCAGTTACAGGTATTCTTGATTTCTCAACTTCATTTGATCATGAAATAGATTTACTCAACATAATGAGTATATGTCTAGAAGCAGACCAAACCAGCCAACTTGTTGACTGATTGAAGTATGGAAACAAAGTTGATATATGTATCACCCTCTGTTATTTAGTTATGAAGTATGGAAACAAAGTTGATTTATGTATCTCCCTCTGTTATTTAGTTATGATGCACACTGGAGGCATTTAATTGGTTTTAGTTTTGATGCAGATACTGGAGGAGTTTACACATGGGGATGGAAAGAGTGTGTTCCCTCTGGGAAGGTCATTGCTGAAGCATCTACGAGTGCAAACTTTGAAAAGGATGTATTGGAAAGGCAGAGTTCTTTCTTGACAGACCAAGGTAATTTCATTATGGCCTATTTCTGATGATAATGGCAGAAGCTTTATTTCATCCATTGCTGACTTATGTGTTGTTATGATATAGTTAGCCCTCGCTCTCAAGGCTCACGGTCCACTGGTGGAACCATGTCTGCTACTGAAGCTAGAGGAGCTGGAGAAGAAAGTTCAAAGCGAAGAAGAGTATCTTCAGCAAAGCAAGCAGCTGAAAGTTCATTGTCTGGTGATGAAACTCTCTCAGCATTGCCATGTCTTGTGACTTTGAACCCAGGAGTTAGAATAGCCAATGTTGCTGCTGGGGGACGCCATACTCTAGCATTGTCAGGTAACTTGCCATTTTCTGATCTATACTTGTCCTGCTACATGTTCCATAGTCTCTTTCCATTTGGGTAATTGCAAAAAGTTCCAATGCACTATCAAATTAGATGCTAGAAGCTATGTAAAATCTATTATGTAAAGTTTGACATACGATGTATTCTGATTTCCCAAAGTTCAGATATGGGACAGGTGTGGGGATGGGGATATGGAGGTGAAGGGCAGCTTGGTCTGGGCTCACGGATACGTATGGTGTCCACCCCTCATCCTATTCCTTGTATCAAGTCCTCTTCTTATGGGATCATGAATTCAGAGGAACACAGTTTCAGAGTACCTGGAAGTTATGTCAAAGGGATTGCCTGCGGAGGTCGACATAGTGCAGTGATAACAGGTACAGGTTTTATGTTCCTCCTCCCGTTTTAGTTAATACATGGGCAATGAAGCTGGATGATATTTATTAGGTTACTACTTCCTACTAAGGTTGATAATTTGTCCTAAATACTCAACCTGTACCTTTTACATATCTCTACCCTGTTATAATCTTCAAATGTTTCCTTATTTAAAGACCTCTAAGACTGCTGATTGAGTTTGAAGAAAACAATTTGAAAATTCAATTAGATGAAAAGAGGTTCAACACTCTTCATCTTTTATAAAAAGGTAACCACC
Source organism: Rosa rugosa (assembly GCF_958449725.1). Lineage (NCBI taxonomy): Eukaryota > Viridiplantae > Streptophyta > Magnoliopsida > Rosales > Rosaceae > Rosa > Rosa rugosa. Next base: position 46,373,491 of record NC_084825.1, read on the forward strand.
ATTGGAGAGCTCACTTTTAACTGGAGCAATGTTTGCAGATACAAAACTTTGTAGGAATTGACAGTTTTATATACTAGATGTAACAAATGTGAGAGTAATCTGGAATATTTAATCCAAACCGATGCTAAACTAAGTTGACTATGCTTGGAATTATAGCTGGAAGGATGTTCAGTCATTGGAACTATAAGATCCGTCTTCCAAACTACATGATATATCAGAGGGCAAGCCTTCTGTATTCAAAGGTTACTTTTGCATAGTTTGACATGTGGTACGACTGAGATGTTTTGCATTCCTAAATTGTTGCCTTATAGCTGTTAAATATTTATGGTCATTCACACATTTGTTTTTCAATCTTACATTCCAGATGCTGGAGCACTACTTACTTTCGGTTGGGGGCTTTATGGACAGGTGAGTTTCTGTAGTTCTAAGCCTTTTCTCGGACTGCCTCTGTGCCTCATGGTTTCTCTTCTTGAGAATATTATTGTGAATATTTCTGTCTTCATTTGGAAGGGTGCTGATCTGGGTTAAATTCGCTGCATCCTACTGCACAACTATTTGCTGGATAGTAAAAAGTCAAGTCCAACTTCCCATTCCAAACCTCTGTACAGATGGTTTCTTGATTGCAAAACTGTCAATCAGGTCTCGTTTACAGAAAATTAGAAACTCAGTAGCAACAAAAAAAAGTTAGAGAAACTCATTGCCTATAGTGCTAAACACGATATACCTGGTCCTACTACTTAAGCTGGAACACTTCTTTTAGTCTTTTTGTTCACCTGCAACACTTGACTGGAGTCCCCAGTTTTAATTGTTCTTCGGAATCAACATGTAGTGAATGTAGAAAGGGTGGAGAAAAAAGTACCGTAGGTGCTCAAGATGAGATTCGCTTAAAGAGGGAGGGACAGACCTTTGTTTTCTTACTCCATATTATCTATCTCCCACTTTGTTTGTTTCTGCACAAGTTTGCTTGTGATGATAAAGGAGTGAAACTGATTTCCTTCAAATGTCTTTTTCTGGTCTAGTGTGGGCAAGGAAGTACAGATGATGAGCTAACCCCAATATGTGTCTCTTCGTTACTCGGTATCCGGATAGAGAGTGTTGCTGCAGGACTGTGGCATACTGTCTGCATATCAGCTGATGGTGATGTTTATGCATTTGGGGGGAATCAGTTTGGACAGTTGGGAACTGGAGCTGATCAAGCTGAGGTAAACTCTGAAGTTTGAAAACAGCTAATCCTATGTTAGACTTTAGGCAACGGCAATTTCATTAACTGAGATGTCATAAAGTTATCAGATAAACTAATCACGGTGACTTTGGTGCTTTGGATTTTGATTTATTTACTAGTTTCTTTTTGAGAAGAAGTAGTTTGTATTATTCTTAAATCATTCATTGGCTTCTACACAGCTTTCATGTTGACAATTATCTTCATATCTGAGAAACTGCTTAATTGACTTTTCTTGAATCATATTCCAGACTATTCCAAGACTTTTGGATGCTCCTATTCTGGAAAATGCGAACGCAAAAATTGTTTCCTGTGGAGCTCGTCATAGTTGCATTATCACTGGTATGTCTTCTTCCACTTTTACAGGCTCCCCTACTCTTTCATGATAGTTGACTTCAGATTTCTTGAAGCTAAATTACGAAGGGTATCCAGTCTTAAATGGTTATCACCACACTTTTGGTTCTGTGTGTTAGACATCTGTCACATCCCCATCAGTCCAGAAAGCATGAAAGAAAAAAGATGGAAAAGAACAATACATCTAATTGGTTATTTCATAAGAGACTCAACAACTCTTTAGAACACATCAGTACTAGCTGGGGGAAGAATGAATTTATTGTTGTAGGTGGAAATATCAGTGGTTTGGATATTGTCGATTGATCATGCATATGAGACGTTGTGTTTTAACTTCAACTCATGAATTGTCATCAGAAGTGACTCTGACTTATTTGTATTTCATTCTTGCTGATGCTCTTGTGCCATGAAGAGGACGCAAAAGTGTTTGGCTGGGGATGGAACAAGTATGGCCAGGTATGAAGCAGCTGTCGTCAATATTTTATTTTATTTAGTGGCTAGGAAATATTTCTAGCAGCGTCATGCTCCCATATTAAGCATTCGCTTGCAAACCTAACACTGGTCATTTGTTGCAAATGGTGAAGCTTGGCTTGGGTGATGTGATCGACCGCAACATTCCAGCGCAAGTCATAATCGATGGATGTGTCCCGAAAAACGTGGCATGTGGCTGGTGGCATACCTTGCTTCTGGCTGAACTACCCACTTGAGCTCCTCTAATTCACAGGCCAAAGAGGCCATGCATGGTACAGTTTTGTTAGGCATCAGTAATTCCTTGGACTAGTAGTCATCTGAGTTGCATGTACATACATTAGCTTGTATATCATATATATGTATGTACTCTGTACGTATATATGTATATACATGCATTGCTCATTCTTCCATGGTAGAGGTTCATCATCACGATCTGCATATCAATCGCATCAGTTCGGTGATGTACTACATGTTCAGTCCATTGTGTATACCTGCCATGATGGTGATCAATGTAATTATATTTGTATGAGGGGGCTTTAGGAAATCTTCAATCATGTAAGGGGGATGGTTCTCTTCTGTTCAATCAATGAAATTATGTGATAATGTTTTCTGTTACTTTCGCCGTTTTTTCGAGGTAGACTTGTGTTTAGAGGTGATGCCATTATTGTGTTTGGTAAGAGTTGGAAATTCAATGGCAAGTCAAGGTTTGCTCTATTATTCAATGGCTTTCAATGGCCTTGCTGACATGAACGGAGAGTAGACTTGTTTGATCTTCTAGATGAATGCTTAACCGCAGCACGTTCCAGTATCTGAATATCACTCTCCAAAGATTATCTTGTATTAAACTACCCCTTGCTTCTTTCTCAATTGTATGAAAACAACTGGCTGCATTATCTTTTCTTCTCTTTGTTTTCTATATCTTGGAGATTTGTTCTCATTGACTCACGCGACCAGTTGCGATGTAACGAAGGGGGAAAAAAATTCCCCAAATCACGATATTATTGCTGACCGGATGAAGGAAAAATAGAAAGGGACTTGGAAATAAGTAATATAGAAAAACGTTGTCAACTACGTTACTACAATACGATGGATAAAATGGTGATTTTGCCATATACCTCATGATTATTGGATATATGACCGAAGCGATTAAAAAGAATTACTGCGACTCTAAAATTACATATGGATGAACCTTCATAGAGTGAAAAGAAAGAATTTCTATTTTTGAACAGAACTTCTTCACACATTCTCCAAGAAGCTAACTTCACTGGGAATTCTCTACCAAACTTTGGTCACATTTTGAGTCACGTTCTGAAATTTGTGTTATTTTAAAACGATAATCTTTTGCTACATTTTACGAGATAGGACTTGTCATTGATGCGCTAGAGAAGTTGCATTTCGGAGTTTAGTCATCAATTCTCTGTTATTTTAACTTTCAACTTTGATCTCCCGCAATTAGTTTTTGCTTTTAATAGTTTTTAACTTTGTACAAAAAGAAAATCATACAAAATGATATCCTTCCTAATTTCTTAAGAAAGAAAATAATTAAAATCAGATAATTGAATTTCTATGATGGAAAAATCAATTTCCAGCGCAACAAGACAAGTCAAACCCGAAAACAATCTCCGATCAAAACAAGCAAAGTTTACCCACCAAAATTCAAAGAGTCGCGGAATCTTCCCTCATTTTTCCTTCCAACTCTACCCCTCAACCTTATATTAAATTTAAACCAGTCACACCTTTCACTCCTCCACCTCCCCAAAATGGCCGTTACTCCCAACCTCCGCCTCTTAACGGCGTCGCTGCTGCTCCTTTCGTGCGCGTGGACCTCACTCTCCGTCCAGCTCTGCCCACCCTGCGGCAACACCACCGTCCCCTACCCTCTCAGCACCTCCCCCACCTGCGGTGACCAGTCATACAAGATCCGCTGCGACGCCGCCGCGGGCTCCCTCCTCCTCGACACCCTCAACAACTCCTATCCCATCGCCTCCATCTCCCCCTCCGCCCAACGACTCGTCGTACGCCCCTCCAGCTTCGTGTCGTCCAACTCCTGCGTCACGTCGGATATCGTCCACCAGGGAATCCAGCTCAACGACTCCCTCCCCTTCAACGTCACCAGTAGCAATACCATCTTGTACCTCAACTGTACGGACACTCTTCTCCGGTCGCCGTTGAACTGCACGTCGTCGAGTCTGTGTCATACGTATGTGAACAATACTAACGCGGTCGGGTCGTGCCAGAGGGCTCCGATTTGCTGTACGTTTGGGGCGGGAGGGTCGTCGACGGCGTATATGATTCTGGTCAGGGACTCGGGTTGTAGCGCTTATACGAGTTTTGTGAATTTGGATCCGTTTTTGCCCGTGAACCGGTGGCCCGAACCGGGAGTGGAGATACAGTGGGTGGCGCCGAGGGAGCCGGTGTGTACTGCGCAGTCGGATTGTGACGGGAAGTCTGTGTGTGGATCCGACCCGGTTCAGAATGGGGTGCGGAGGTGCTTCTGTAACTCCGGGTTTACGTGGGACCCCGTTTCAGGGTTTTGCGTTGATGGTGAGTTTGTTTGGTTGTCAATGTTGACTTTTGAATAATCTGGATGATTGTGATTGGCTTGAGATGCTAATGTTTGACTTTACTTTTTGGCAGATAGTGTTGGTTCAAAGGACAGGACTGGACTAATAGCAGGTAAATGGTTATCTCATTTCTATGGTCAAGTGATGACATTGTTTGTTAATTTTTGTGATCGGGAGCGTTTTTAGAGTTGCATATTATTGTATCGGTATGTCAAGTAAGATAGTTCAATAAAGATAGATTAGTTTAGTTTGATCTCGAGTTACGCTAGCTATGACCGTAAGGAGTTGATATGCTGTTATCAGAAGTGTGAGTATATCTAATGAGTCGATATTTTAATGTATCGTAGAGCTAATATGCTACTATAAGAAGTTTGAGTGTATCTAATGAGTCGATACTTCTTTCATTCAAATGTACATTTGATTATGCTTTAGAAATTTGTTTGGTGATCACTAAAGTAGACAATGATTAATTAATTAATTAATTAATTAGCAGACTTGAATCGATGTACTAATTTACAAATAGAATGAAACTCTAAGTGGTTTACTTATGAATTATGATGTGTTTCAAGCGTGTTTTAATTCGGACATGTACCCAGGACACCAATTCTTTCAGTTACAATCTCATTTCCATGCCAGATTGATTAGTGACTGACAAGGAGAAAAAACTTGTGCAGGTTTGACTTCTGGCATTGGCGCATCACTACTTGCAGCCATCATTGCCATTGTACTTTACAAGCGCCACAGGCGCATCAAAGAAGCTCAAGACCGCCTGACCAAAGAGCGTGAAGCAATCCTAAATGCCAATGGAGGCAGAGCAGCAAAAGTCTTCACCGGAAAAGATATTAAAAAGGCAACAAGCAACTTCTCCAGAGACCTCCTCTTAGGTGCTGGTGGATATGGTGAAGTCTACAAAGGAACACTCGAAGATGGCACTGTCGTGGCTGTGAAGATCGCGAAGATTGGAAACACGAAAGGCACTGACCAAGTCCTCAATGAGGTCCGAATTCTGTGCCAAGTTAACCACAGGAGTCTTGTGCACTTACTCGGTTGTTGTGTGGAGTTAGAGCAGCCTATTATGGTTTATGAGTACATTGAGAATGGAACTCTACTTGAGCATTTCCAAGCTCGAAAAGGTGTTGGTCGAACACCTCTCTCGTGGACTCAACGTCTCCAAATTGCTCATGACACTGCTGAGGGTCTTGCTTATCTCCACTTCTCAGCTGTCCCTCCAATTTATCACCGTGACGTCAAGTCTAGTAACATTCTTCTTGATAACAAATTGAATGCCAAGGTTGCTGATTTTGGACTATCACGATTGGCTCATACTGATATGAGTCACATTTCAACATGTGCTCAGGGAACTCTTGGATACCTTGATCCTGAATATTACAGAAATTATCAATTGACTGATAAGAGTGATGTCTACAGCTTTGGTGTGGTGCTGTTGGAGCTGATGTCCTCGCAGAAAGCTATAGACTTCAACAGGGACCCCGATGATGTGAACCTTGCAGTTTATGTGCAGAGGCTGATAGCGGAAGAGAAGTTAATGGATGCGATTGATCCAATGCTGAAAGAAGGAGCTACAGCTTTGGAGCTGGACACCATGAAGGCATTGGGGTTCTTGGCATTGGGTTGCTTAGAGGAACGCAGACAGAATAGGCCTTCGATGAAAGAAGTTGTGGAGGAGATTGAGTACATTACAAGCATTGCCACAGCAAAGGTCGACGACGACTAATTCATATTTCTAGCTTGTGTTGCACTAGGGATTATCAGTTGATCTAGCCTCTAGGTACATGTTTGTCTGGTATGGTTGTTTTTTTTAGCAGCAATGTATTAGTGTGTATATAGAGGCAAGTGCGGTATGCTTGGTTTTGTAGTATTAATCAGTACAACTTGAGCACCCAAATAAAGAGGCATATTTGCTTTTAAAATGGGATGGTGATACAATTTCAGTTTCTAGTCATAACCAGTAAATTGGTTGCAATCAACTCTATGAAATGATTACCAATTTGCGGTTTCTGGTCAGATAGGTAGATGGTCTTAGTTTTAATCCTTCTGAAGTAGGTAATGACACAAAGTGATGCCTAAATAGCTTTGACCCATTTTCCACTTATGTCAAACTTTTACCAAAATATGAACTTGGGTGGAACTAAAACTAGCATTCATATGCCCAGAAAGCTCTGGCACAACTAAAATTCATCTAGAAAGCATTATTCTTCCATTATTCGGTTGACCGAGAAAGTAAACAAAAACCCTCTGATCGAGTAATATTGATGCTGTCCACATTAGCTTAATCTGCTAAGTTTACTGTATGAATTGGTTGCCTGGTTCCTATCTCATTTAACATCCTGCAGTTCTCTTATTCCCATCCCAGAGTGAAAATAATGGATCTCTATATGAAGCCAACTAATGGTCAAACTCGGGGAGTCCGCAATCGATGGATAAGCTTATTGAGTTAGGCACACTGTAAACAGTTTACAATTTAACGGTTTCAGCTCCATAAATCGGAGCACCAACTTCTGCAAATTAACACATGCATTGCATTCTATCTCTTTCTTTAATTTGCCAAAAGATACAGCAAAGTACAAGAGGCGCCCACAGAAAACATAATGTGTTGGTCTGAGTTGTCCCAACTGTTTAACCTAGCTAAGCTACCATGTAAATTGTACTTGAAGATAAGATTTACAGATTATATATTAGATTTGAGATTCATACTCATGCTTTTTGATACTCAAGGTTTACTCATTAAAGGAATATATGCATGCCTTTTTGACAAAATTTGCGAAGGGAAAGTGTGACTTGGATTGGAGGCTTGAGGATCACATTCACATATACCCATTTTTGGTTGGTTTGATTACACTAAAAGGAAGAAGTGCAGAATTTAGGGCAGCCAATCTGCCAATGCTTGGAGGAAGAGCAATGGAGCATAGCCGAATATATATGACTTGATCTTTGGTCAAAGCTGGGATCCCAAAGGGTCAACGCAAATAGTTAGGTCATCTGCATGAAGACTAGGGCTGTCAATTCCGACACGACCCGATAACACGACTCGAAACCCGCACGAAATAAAGAGGGTTGAACCCGCACGATTAAAAAGCGGGTCAGCCGTGGGTCAACCCGCCATGACCCATTTAATAAATTGGTCGGCCACGGGTCAACCCGCCAATACGAAGTGAACCCGTATAACCCGATTATGCTATACTTCTTCTTGAAATTTTGGACGTTAGGAGTATTTGATCATAGGATTAGACAATTTGAAATATTTTGCTTTATAATTATTGGATTTAATTATTTTTATATATATATATATATATATATATATAAAAATAATTAAATCCATATATATATATATATATATATATATATATATATATACAGATCCTATCCAGAGCGAGGCCTCGCTCTGAAATTAAAGTGCGAGGTTGGAGTTTAGGGTCACTTTTCGGTCACATATCCACATCTCGACCGTTCAGTTTTTAGGTACTAATATATAGATCATCTCTGCAAAATTTCAGCTAAATTGATAGTCGTTAAGGCATTGATAACTACCTTAAAGCTAGTACGGTTCAGGTTTGACAGATTCAGTTCATCCATTGGTTTAAGCGAGTTAGATACCTTAAAGATCATCAATTTGGCTGAAATTTTGCAGAGATGATCTATATATCAGTATCTAAAAACTAAACGATCGAGATGTGGATATGCGACCGAAAAGTGACCCTAAACTCCAACCTCGCACTTTAATTTCAGAGCGAGGCCTCGCTCTGGATTTGATATGTATATATATATA